>NC_057801.1:681112026-681257957 GCF_018294505.1 Triticum aestivum | reverse complement strand
AGTGTGTGTGTGTATGTGTGTGTGCTTGAAAGAGGAGTAGATAGATTACTATCAAGATCGAGGCGCCACCCTACTCCTTTGGTGTCGGGTAGTGTGTGTTTGTTTGTGTGTGTGTGTGTGTGTGTTTGAGAGAGAAGCCAGTCGATAGGTTAGTATCAAGATCGAGGTGTCACCCTACTCCTTCGGTGCTGGGAAGTGTGTGTGTGGGGGGGTGCAGTGAAACTTACATATCTCTACTCTTATAAAAATAGAGATGGTGATGATGGTGTTCTTGCCATCCTGCAGTATAGGCCATCCGATTTATATCCGACAGATAGGAAGGAAACTATGGTAATTTTGCAAAAATATACCCACACCCCTCTCCACATTTGCAAATAACGCATTCCCTCATTCATCCTTTTCTCCCACAAGATAAACTACTCATACAAATGCATCTTGATGTTCCATGCAATGCATGTGCATCTTGCTAGTAGGGAGAAGGAGTTTGTGTGACACATATATAGATATATTAAGGGATAGCTAGATAGCATGTGTGCAAGGCATACTTAAAGCATCACGAAGATAAACAAACGGTGTGCTTGCAAGTGCCGGAAAAAATGACGCAAGAAACAATGTGTACGCGCGCGCGTGCGTGTGTGCGTGCGTGCCCCGTCTCCAAAGGTACAATATCCACTTCGTATCGTCTCCAAAGGTACAATATCGATTTAACGCTATAAAGATTGGACATTCACATATCACATTTGTTTCTATCTAAATAAACCTTTTCAGTTGTGCATGTCAAAGTTATAGTGATGTTTCTTCAAACAACTAATGTAGCTATCATGTACATGCACCATTGTTACTCTTGCATTCAAATTCATTAGTCTTGGATGATTTAAGGTTCTATTATGAAGTAATATATGTAATATTCATATACGAATTCAACGGGTACGCAATTGGAGGCAGACTACAATATCCATTTCTGTGCACCTCTACACTAACATGTCGATGCATTATGTTTAATGTAAATAACCAATGGCACTAAATTATCTATTTACACGAGAAATACATAGGCTGAGCGTTTGATCCCTTTTTTGTGAACGCGGCTCTACACCCGTACGATTGGCCGCGCGCGTGTGAACGTCCAAGTTATCGGCGCATCATCCCGGGTTATTGTCTTTTTTTCTGGGGTGGACTTCACACCAGTTATTAACTGTTGATGCATTCCCCGTGTACACAGTCTCGCATGACCATCCGCTAGCATAGTCCAAAATTAGTTGAAACTGGATACGAATAATCCCGTGGGTGGCATAATCTCCCGCCTCCTTCTAAAATTTCCGCCACCTAGTCTTTAGCATGCGAAATTCCCCTTTTGTCCTTGGTGCACGGAGACCAACAGTTACAATACCACCCTCATCTACATAATAGGTCGGGGCTGCTTTGGTAACTTCCGGTTCCCCCCACTACACGGCACCCCCATTTCCTCTCCCCCTCCCGTAAAAACGTCTAACTCCACAGCACCAGAGCATCTGACATCACGCCGTCCGTACTTCATCGGCCTTTCTCCCCTCCCCTCTCAAAACCCTAGACTTCTCATCCAGCGGCGTACCAGAGCCCATTCACTGCCAGCGGTGTCCACCTCGCTGGATCTGCTTCTGTGGCCGAATCTACCCCTCCCACCTCCCCTAGAAACAAGTAGACTGCTCATCCACCACTGTACCATAGCCCATTATGTGCCGGCCTTGTCCACGGTGCCGGATCTGCTTCGCCGGTACTCTCGTCAATCGCAACGCATCTGCAGCGGCTCATTCATACTCCCCACCGGAGATGCTTCGTCCACACCCCCCGGAGCTGCCCCACCGACGCCCCCGTTGACGGCCTCTGATCCTCTTCGCCGACACCTTCCTCAACCCTACCAGAGCCGCTTCACCGACACCATCGTCAACCCTACCAGAGTAGCTTCGCCTATACCATTCTCAACCCAACCGGGGCCGCTTTGCCAACTCACAAGTTGATAAATCACAAGTATAGGGGATCGCAACAGTTTTTGAGGGTAGAGTATTCAACCCAAATTTATTGATTCGACACAAGGGGAGCCAAAGAATATTCTCAAGTATTAGCAGTTGAGTTGTCAATTCAACCACACCTAGATAACTTAGTATCTGCAGCAAAGTATTTAGTAGCAAAGTAGTATGGAAGTAATGGTAACAGTAGCAAAAGTAATAGTAGCAGTTTTGTAGTAACGGTAACAGTGGCAACGGTAAAGTAAATAAGCAAAGCGCAATATGTGAAAAGCTCGTAGGCATTGGATCAGTGATGGATAATTATGTCGGATGCGATTCCTCGTGTAATAGTTATTGAAAGAACATGCGGTGCCCCCATGTTTGGTTTTGGTAATTGATGACAATCTCTATGGACTAATGGTTGCCTTGAGTTATATTTGAAGGTTTTGTCCATAGGCTTTTCTTGAAGTCCATGTGTTGGTTTCAAGGAGTTTATGAGTTGACCAAGGTGTTATTAAGGAATTATCCAAAGATTGGTCATGTGAGTGTTGAGCTTATTGCAAGCATGTCTTGAAGAATAAGATTGTGTGATCATTCATGTCCACCTAAACACATCATCCAAATGAAGAGAGTTGGAAAGATTCAACACACAAAGCGCACAAGATGTACCGAGGGATCAAGTGATCCCAAGGTATGGTAAGCATTGTCCATTACGCTTTGTGTGCTAACCCATGGTCTTCGTGAGAGTTCTTTGTGGGGTTAGGTTACGGTGTGCAAGTTCAAGTGATGTATCATGAAGAGATCAAGTGCTTGAAGCTTGCCGTCCATTGTGGTGACAATGGACTTGTGAAGATGAGAGGAAGAGTGGCTCACCCATAGTGGAGTATGGGGGAGCAATCAACTAGTCTTCATGGAGCCAATGCAATCAAGAAAGGTGGTCCATCTTGAGGAGGAGTAGATCGTCATCATCTAGCTCAAGTGGATTTTGTGCAAGGCAACGGTTTGCCCTTGATAGGTTTTCTATTTTACCGGTCTCATGGTAGTTGTGGGAGACCGAGTGAGGGAGTCCTGGACTAGGGGGTGTCCGGATAGCCGAACTATCATCATCGGCCGGACTCCAAGACTATGAAGATACAAGATTGAAGACTTCGTCCCGTGTCCTAATGGGACTTTCCTTGGCGTGGAAGTCAAGCTTGGCGATATGGATATGTAGATCTCCTACCATTGTAACCGACTCTGTGTAACCCTAGCCCTCTCCGGTGTCTATATAAACAGGAGGGTTTTAGTCCATAGGACAGAACAACAACCATACCATAGGCTAGCTTCTAGGGTTTAGCCTCCTTGATCTCGTGGTAGATCTACTCTTGTAATACCCACATCATCAATATTAATCAAGCAGGACGTAGGGTTTTACCTCCATCAAGAGGGCCCGAACCTGGGTAAAACATCATGTCCCTTGTCTCCTGTTACCATCCGCCTAGACGCACAGTTCGGGACCCCCTACCCGAGATCCGCCGGTTTGACACCAAAATTGGTGGTTTCACTGAGAGTTCCTCTGTGTCATCACCGATAGGCTCGATGGCTCCTTCGATCATCAACAACGACGCGGTCCAGGGTGAGACTTTTCTCCCCGGACAGATCTTCGTATTCGGCGGCTTTGTACTGCGGGCCAATTCGTTTGGCCATCTAGAGCAGATCGAAAGCTATGCCCCTGGCCGTCAGGTCAGATTTGGAAGTTTGAACTTCACGGCTGACATCCGCGGAGACTTGATCTTTGATGGATTTGAGCCACAGCCGAGCGTGCCGCACTGTCATGATGGACATGATTTAGCTCTGCTGCCAGACACTGCCCTGGAGGCCGCACACGAGTCTGCTCCGACCCTCAATTCAGAGCCAGCTGTGCAGATCGAGGACGGGTGGTTAGACACCGCCTCGGGGGCTGCAACCTCTACGGCGATAGAGACGAATACTGACCTTGTCCCTTGTGAAGCTCGTGACTCCGAGGTGTCGGACTCCTTGCCGGACTCCGAGCCTCCTACGCCCCCTCTAATCAAATTTGATTGGGCGCCGATCATGGAGTTCACCGCTGCGGACATCTTTCAGCACTCACCTTTCGGCAACATCCTGAGTTCGCTAAAGTATCTCTCATTATCAGGAGTGCCCTGGCCGGACTGCGGTCAGGACGGCTGGGATGCGGACGACGAAGAAATTCAAGGCCCACCCACCACCCACTTAGTAGCCACTGTCGACGATCTAACCGACATGCAAGACTTCGACTCCAAAGACATCGATGTATGGACGACGATGCCGGAGACGACCAAGAACCAGCGCCTACTGGGCACTGGAAAGCCACCTCGTCATATGACATATACATGGTGGATATCCCAAAGGATGGGAATGGCGAGGGAACAGCGGAGGAAGACCCCTCCAAGAAACAGCCCAAGCGCCGGTGTCAACGTCGCCGCTCTAAATCCCGCCACAGCAAGAATGGAGATTCTGGCACCAAAGATAATAATACCCCAGACAGTGCCGAAGACAACCCCCTCTAGCAAGATTCAGCACAGGAGGATGGAGAAGTCAGCCCTCATGAGAGAGCGGCAGACGAAGAGGTAGAGGATGATAATTACATGCCTCCCTCCGGAAACGAGGCAAGCCTTGACGACGACGAATTTGTCGTGCCTGAGGATCCCGTCGAACAAGAGCGTTTTAAACGCAGGCTTATGGCCACGGCAAACAGCCTCAAGAAAAAGCAGCAACAGCTTAGAGCTGATCAAGATCTGCTAGCCGACAGATGGACTAAAGTCCTTGCCGCCGAAGAGCATGAGCTCGAACGCCCCTCCAAAAGCTACCCCAAATGCAAGTTGCTCCCCCGATTAGAGGAGGAGGCATATAAACCTGCATCACCAGAGCACAATACGGCTGACCGACCCCGGCATCGCTCGAAAAGCACAAGGCCACTGGGGAACGCTCTGGACTTGCGAGATATATTGGAGGATAAGGCAAGACAATCAAGATCGATCTACGAATCGCGTGGGCGCCCCATGATACATGACGACAACCGTCGCACCGGACACAGCAAGTCCGGCCGGGCCGAACACAGTAGACAAAGCTCGCTTGAGCTCCGTCGTGATATATCCCAATACAGAGGCGCCGCACACCCACTATGCTTCACAGATGAAGTAATGGATCATCAAATCCCCAAAGGGTTTAAACCCATGAATATTGAATCCTATGATGGCACAACAGACCCCGCGGTTTGGATCGAAGACTATCTCCTTCATATCCACATGGCCCGCGGTGACGATCTTCCCGCCATCAAATACCTCCCACTCAAGCTTAAAGGACCAGCTCAGCATTGGCTTAACAGCTTGCCAGCAGAATCAATTGGGTGTTGGGAGGACCTGGAAGCCGCATTCCTTGATAACTTCCAGGGCACGTATGTGCGACCACCAGACATTGCCGACCTAAGCCACACAATTCAGCAGCCAGATGAATCGGCCAGACAATTCTGGACACGGTTCTTAACTAAGAAAAATCAAATTGTCGACTGTCCGAATGTGGAGGCCCTCGCGGCCTTCAATCATAACATCCGCGACGAGTGGCTTTCCCGGCACCTGGGACAGGAAAAGCCGAAATCCATGGCAGCCCTCACATCACTCATGACCCGCTTCTGCGCGGGAGAGGACAGCTGGCTAGCCCGCAGCAACAACCTCAGCAAAAATTCTGGCAGTCCGGATACCAAGGACCGCAATGGCAGGTCGCTTCGCAACAAGAACAAACGCCGCATTAACGACGACAATAATGACGATACGGTAGTCAATGGCGGATTCAGAGGCTCCAAACCCGGTCAGCGGAAAAAGCCATTCAAAAGAACTACTCCGGGTCCGTCCAATTTGGACTGAATACTCGATCGCTCGTGCCAGATACATGGCACCCCCGAAAAGCCAGCCAACCACACCAACAGGGACTGTTGGGTATTCAAGCAGGCAGGCAAGCTAATTGCCGAAAACAATGGCAAGGGGCTGCATAGCGATGACAAAGAAGAGACCCGACCGCCGAACAATAGAGGACAGAAGGGTTTTCCCCCACAAGTGCGGACGGTGAACATGATATATGCAACCCACATACCCAAGAGGGAGCGGAAGCGTGCACTCAGGGACGTATACGCGATGGAGCCAGTCGCCCCGAAGTTCAACCCATGGTCTTCCTGACCGATCACTTTTGATCGAAGGGACCACTAGCATCCGCCACGGCGGATTCGCCGCATTGGTTTTAGACCCAATCGTCGATGGATTTCACCTCACCAGAGTGCTGATGGACGGCGGCAGCAGCCTGAACCTGCTTTATCAGGACACAGCACGCAAGATGGGCATAGACCCCTCAAGGATTAAACCCACAAAGACGACCTTCAAAGGCGTCATACCAGGTGTAGAGGCCAATTGTACAAGCTCAGTTACATTGGAAGTGGTCTTCGGATCCCTGGATAACTTCCGAAGCGAGGAGTTAATCTTCGACATAGTTCCGTTCCGCAGCGGCTATCATGCTCTGCTCGGACGGGCCGCGTTTGCAAAGTTCAACACGGTGCCGCACTACGCATACCTCAAGCTCAAGATGCCAGGCCCTCAAGGAGTCATCACGGTCAACGGAAACACTGAACGCTCCCTCCGAACAGAGGAACATACAGTGGCTCTCGCGGCAGAAGTACAACGCAGCCTCTTAAGGCAATTCTCGAGTTCGGCCGTTAAGCGACCGGACACGGCTAAACGCACCCGGAGTAACCTACAACAAGATCACCTAGCACGTTCCGAGCATGCGTAGCAATGCGGCCGCAACCCCAGCCCTCGCAAAATTGCAAGACCAGTCCTTCGCGTACATCATTACGCTCTGGAGATACCATGGGCATAGGGGGAGAGGCACGACCACGGCAGGCCCAGAATGCGGCTTAACCACACCAGGCGCTCCCAAGTGTGTCATTCTTTTTTATCTTTTTCTTTCTTACCCACAGGACTCTGTTCACCAGAGGCCCTATCCGGCAGTAGACCGGCCGAACTCACGATGCAACAGCCAGGGGAGGAGAAAGGCTATGACGAATATTCAGGTGGTCTCCATTACGAGCATTAAATCTGTTTTATACACCATTCCGCAGCCTACCCCTGGAGGGGGACATGCTTAATAGTCCCATCCCTTGCTTACCGCACTATTTGTATCGTTCTGCATTCATGGCAGTATTTCTTGAATAAACAATGCAGCACTTTTTTGCTTATAATTGCATTCCTTTATTATAATATGTTCATTTATGACATGTCGCATCCGTACACTTTGGTACGGCTAAATACACCAGGAGCTTAAGTTCCCCACATTATGGTGTGATAAGTCCAAACACTTTCACCAGTGCGGCACCCCGAACTTATAGCATTATATGCATCGGCTCCGAATCATGTCTTGGGTCAATAGTTGGGTTTGCCTGGCTCCCATGTTTTGGTACCTTACATTCCGTTGTATCGGCTAAGGTAGCACTGGGAGAACCACTGCGTTTGCGCCCCAGTTGAGCTGGGCGAGCGCCTCAGTGGAGAAAGCTAAAACTGACCGTCATGATGAGGCGAGAGCCGGTCGCTGTTCAAGAGGTTTTTTTGAGTCCCTAAAGATTTATGCCGCTTAGAGCGAGGAACCGACTTTGTCCGGCACAAGCATGGATAGCGCCCCGAATTCGGCCTTCCGAACACTAGGGGCTTCACCGAAATTTAAAATTATAGAATTCTATGGCTAAGTGAGAGTGTTCAAGCATTATAAGTCTGGTTGCCTCGTTTGTTGTGTTGAGCGCCTCCCTAGATTGACCCAAATATGGGAACAAGAGTGCTCAAATTTATCCCGAACACCCCAGCACTCGCGGCATGGGGGCTGAAGCCGACGACTTGCCATCTCTCAGATTTGATAAACAGCCGCACAGAAGGTAATATTTTAAATCAACAAGTGTTGCTTAGCGCATATGAAAAAGTTTTCAGCGCACAAGATAACAAAATGCGAGTCTACTCAAATATTACATTTTTGGAGCACTCACCCGCAATAATGCGGGCACCCTTCAGGACACTCTTATAATACATCTCGGGCGTGCGATACTCCTTGCCCGGCGGTGGCGCGTCCGTCACAAGCTTCTCAGCATCCATCTTGCCCCAGTGCACCTTAGCACGGGCAAGGGACCGACAGGCACCTTCAATACAGGCGGATTGCTTGATGACTTCAACCCATGGACAAGCATCCACCAGCCGCCGCACCAGGACAAAGTAGCTCCCAGGCATGGCCTCCTTGGGCCATAGCCGAACTATGAGGCCCTTCATGGCCTGTTCGGCCACCTTGTGGAGCTCGACCAGCTGCTTCAGCTGGTCGCTAAGGGGCACCAGATGTCCGGCCTCAGCATACTGAGACCAGAAGACCTTCTCCATCGAGCTCCCCTCCTCGGCCCTGTAAAAAGCGGCAGCATCGGACATGCTGCGGGGCAGATCTGCGAACGCCCCTGGAGAGCTCCGAATTCGGGTAAGTAACAGGTAATTCACATTCACATGCTTGCTTTGCATGAAAAATGCCTTACCCGCCGCTATTTTCTTCAACGCCTCGATTTCCTGAAGGGCCTTGTGGGCTTCGGCCTTAGCGGCTTTGGCACTCTCAAGAGCCGATGCAAGCTCAGACTCTCGAGTCTTCGAGTCGCGCTCCAAACTCTCATGCTTTTCCACGAGAGCCTGGAGCTCTTGCTGTACCTCCGCCACCCGCGCCTCCTGCTTCTCTCACCCAGCACGCTCCACGGCCGCATTACATTCGGCCACGGACACCGCCTCCTTCAGGGTCGCCACCTCGTTCGTGGCCCCTGAAGTACCCACGTTATCCTTGTCATTTCTCTTGCAACCAAATCCTTTTCTGTAAGGTACAACTTTAATAAGCTGTTACGCACCTTCCTTGTCCTCGAGCTGCTTCTTGGCATGGCCGAGCTCGTTCGCGGACCGCTCGAGGCTTTGCATCAAAGCATTGACCTCCGCAGTCAGTGCGGCAGAGGTCAGCAGCGCAGCCTGCAATCCCATATTGACATATTTTTCAAGACTCCTACGTATATATTTTTAGATCCTTAGTCCGGCTTTTCTTTCCGAACACCGAACTGAGCATCAGGGGCTACTGTCTATGTGGTACTATTTTACATATATTAATATTCTTACCTCAAAGCCTGTTAGAAGGCTGCTGCAGGCTTCGGTCAGCCCGCTTTTGGCGAGCTGAACCTTCTGAATCACCGCACTTATGACAGTGCGGTGTTCCTCCTCGATGTTAGCGCCGTTGAGCGCCTCCAGCAAGTTATCCAGCGCCTCTGGTTGGACGGAGGCCGCTGGCATCACGGTCTTTCCCTTCTTACGAAGGGGCCGCCGCCGGACTCCGGAACCACTACAGGTTCCGGTGCGGAGTCCGGTACGAAGTCCGGGAGGTTGCCCTGTGGCACCTCCAGGGCCTCCTCCTCCAGGTGGGTCCCTCTCTGGGATCCCACCTCGGCGTCGTCAGCGTCATGGGGGGTGGAGGCGGTTGGAAGTGAAGTACTATCCACATCCGACGTACCCAAGGACCCGCTCGACGAAGCGGGAAGATCGTCCTTGGGCGGACTGCAGGGTTGTATGCGGCATTAGAAAGACACCGTGTGGCAAAAAGAAAAATCATGAAGTTATTCAGGAGTCCGGATACTTACGATCTCGCCAGGGGCTTGGCCCTTGAAGGCCAATCCTTGTCGTCATCACCGGCATTGGCGGAATAGTCCGGGGGAAGAGTCCTTCCCTTCTTGGACCCTTCGGCCTCCCTCGTTGGGGAGGCCTTCCTTTTCTTCACTCTCCCAGTTGGGGGAGAGGCCTCTTTCTTCTCCTCCTCGTCCTCGTGGGAGGAGTCCGCCTCGGAGTCATCGGACGATGAATCCGATAACACCTGAAAACGGGAACTCTTTCGAGTGCCCGTGGCCTTCTTCTTGGCCTTCTTCTCCGGCACCACGTGGGGTGCCAGAACCAGCAGCCCCGTGAAGCGGGCGTCCGCTGGGTCTTTTGGGAAAGGGGCTGGACAGTTAGTCAGCTCGGCCTTCTTCAGCCAGTCCTGTCAAAGGAGAGGGAGTTTAGATCCCGCATAGAGTCACACTATGGAAAACAAGTGTCCCGTAAAGGGTAGAATCGCTTACCTCGCTAGCCTGGTGCTGTGAGCTGAATCCGCGATCTTCGGTAGCAGATGCGGGAGCCTCGGTGCCCTTAAACAACACTTTCCAGGCATCTTCATACTTAGTGTCGAAGAGCCCGCTCAAGGTTCGGTGCTGGGCCGGATCAAACTCCCACAATTTGAAGGCCCGTTGTTGGCACAGGAGAATCAAGCGGATGAGCATGACCTGGACTACGTTGACAAGCTTGAGCTTCTTGTTCACTAGCTTTTGGACGCAGGCTTGGAGTCCGGTCAGCTCCTCCGAATCGCCCCAAGTCAGGCCACTCTCTTTCCAAGAGGTGAGCCATGTGGGGATGCCAGATCTGAATTCGGGGGCCGCTGCCCATTTAGGGTCACGCGGCTCGGTGATGTAGAACCACCCCGATTGCCACCCCTTGATGGTTTCCATGAAGGCGCCCTCGAGCCAAGTAACGTTGGGCATCTTGCCCACCATGGCACCTCCGCACTCCGCTTGGCTGCCCTTCACAACCTTCGGCTTGACATTGAAGGTCTTGAGCCACAAGCCGAAGTGGGGCTGGATGCAGAGGAAGGCCTCACACACGACGATAAACGCCGAGATGTTGAGGATGAAATTTGGGGCCAGATCATGGAAATCCAGGCTGTAGTAGAACATGAGCCCCCGGACAAAGGGGTGGAGTGGGAAGCCCAGTCCGCGGAGGAAATGGGGAAGGAATACCACCCTCTCATGGGGCCTGGGGGTGGAGATGAGCTGCCCCTTGTCGGGGAGCCGGTTCGTGATGTCGCTGGACAGATATCCGACACATCGCAGCTTCTTGATGTGCCCCTCCATAACGGAGGAGGCCATCCACTTGCCTCCCACTCCGGACATAGTCGGAGAAGGTTGAGGTGAGATGTGCGGACTTGGGCGCTGGAGCTCGAGTACGCGGAGATGGATAAGCAAAGGAGGAAGAAGGCGCAGGTAAAAAGGTGGATCCTTATCCCCTTATATATGGGCGGGCGAAACTATGCATCCCCACCGGCCTGGTAAAACTCGCTTTTCTCCCAAGCACCGCAATCAATGGCGCGGTTGGGTTACCCACGTCCGTATTGATGGGAATCCCGGAATAAGGGGAACACAATCTCTGCTTGAAAGAGACGTGCTAAGGAAACCGCTTCGCTAAACGCGCTGAGGTGGTATAACAAAAATGATTCAAGTAAAGGCTTGGCTGTGGTGTGACGTCACGCCATGAAATATGTCTGCCGATTGAAGTTGTGTAAATATTATTCTCTCTATGGTGGAATGTGGAATTTATTTTGCAGAGCCGGACACTATCCTGGTGTTCACAATCTTCTATAAATTATTCGGAGGAGGAACCCACCTTGCAATGCCAAAGACAATATGCGCGCCGGACTCATCGTCATTGAAGCCTGGTTCAGGGGCTACTGAGGGAGTCCTAGACTAGGGGGTGTCCGGATAGCCGAACTATCATCATCGGTCGGACTCCAAGACTATGAAGATACAAGATTGAAGACTTCGTCCCATGTCCGGATGGGACTTTCCTTGGCGTGGAAGGCAAGCTTGGCGATACGGATATGTGGATCTCCTACCATTGTAACCGACTCTGTGTAACCCTAGCCCTCTCCGATGTCTATATAAACCGGAGGGTTTTAGTCCATAGGACATAACAACAATCATACCATAGGCTGGCTTCTAGGGTTTAGCCTCCTTGATCTCGTGGTAGATCTACTCTTGTAATACCCACATCATCAATATTAATCAAGCAGGACGTAGGGTTTTACCTCCATCAAGAGGGCCCGAACCTGCATAAAACATCGTGTCCCTTGTCTCCTGTTACCATCCGCCTAGACGCACAGTTCGGGACCCCCTACCCGAGATCCGCCGGTTTTGACACCGACGCCGAGTTATAGGATCGATTGCCGTACTATCAAGGGGGGCTCTCGATGAGTTGCTTGATCATATCGTTCGTAGAGAGCTCAAACCATTGCATCCTTGCATCATCTTTATTGGTTCTTGTTTGGTTCTTCTCCTTGTGAGAGTTGGAGCTTTTTGTCATTTTCATGACAAGCTTGAGTTCATCGAAAACGGAGTTCACATGCATCTTCTATGATGTTTTCGATGTTGGAGGTTTTGCCGGTTCTTCTCTATTGGAGGTTTCTCTCCTCTGTTGGAGGTTTTGATGCTACTCGTTGTCTTGTATCCAACAAGCTTGAGTTTGCTCAATTCGGAGCTCATTTGCAGAAGTTATGGCAGTTCTGGTTTTATTGTTACCCTCTGTTGTCTTCTCTGCAAAATGAAGGACTCCTAGTGTTGCTGATCTGGGGCATGCGGTAGTACTACTCTCCGGAGCGGTAGTACCGCAGGCCCTTGCGGTAGTACCGCTCTGTGGGAGCGGTAGTATCGTGGCCTCCGGCCAGGCGCAGCTACTCGAGCGGTAGTAGGGGCGGGTGTAATTTTTTACATCCGCCCTACGCGGTAGTACCGCGCCGCGAGCGCGGCAGTACCGTGGGCTCTGGCCAGGCTTAGCAGCATGAGCGGAAGTAGGGGCGGATGTAATTTTTTACATCCGCGCCCTACACAGTAGTACCGCTCTTCGTGTGCGGCAGTACCGTGCCGGAGTTTTGCACAGGTCCTCCCTCAGCGGAAGTAGGTACGGAAGTAAGTTTTTATGTCCGTGCTTTCTCTGCGCCTAGTTTTGCCTGCCTTACGGTAGTACCGTAGGGGCGCGCGGTAGTACCGCTCCGGCGGTCCTACCGCTCATTGCCCTGTGCAACAGGCCTTCATCTGGCCAGAGCTGCACATGCGGTAGTACCACAACCTGCAGCGGTAGTACCGCAGCCAGCCGTGGTAGTACCGCAGCTCCCTGCGGTAGTACCGCGTCGTGCAGGCTGAGTGAGGGGATAACGGTTGGTTTTTCTCCCCACCTATAAAAGGGACTCTTCTTCCCCATTGAGACTTATCCTTTGAGCTCGTGTTCTTCCCCCATTGTTGACCTTCTTTGAGCTTGCTATCTCTCAATCCCTCCAATGATTCTTGCTAGTTCTTGAGGGAAAAGAGAGAGGAGATCTAGATCCACGTTTCCACCAGTCACTTTCTCCTCTTAGTGAGGGGAACCCCTTGGATCTAGATCTTGGAGTTCTTCGTGTTCTTCTTTCGTTCTTCCTCTCATTTTCCTCCCTAGCATTAGTTGCTTTGGTGGGATTTGGGAGAGAAGGACTTGGGCACTCTGTGTGCCCTTGCCATTGCATTTGGTGCATCGGTTCGAGTTCTCCATGTGATACGTTGAAGTTACAAGTTGAGAAGCTTATTACTCTTGGGTGCTTGGTGCCCTTGAGCTTGTTCCTCTTGGGTGCTTGGGCGCCCTAGACGGTTGGTGGTGTTCGGAGCTCAATCATTGTGGTGTAAAGCTCCGGGCAAGCGTCTGGGTCTCCAATTAGGTTGTGGAGATCACCCCGAGCAATTTGACGGGTACCGGTGACCGCCCCCAAGGGTTGCCAAAGTGTACGGGTTTGGTGACTGCCCCCAAGGGTCGCCATTTGTACGGGTTCGGTGACCGCCCTCAAGGGTCCCTTAGTGGAATCACGGCATCTTGCATTGTGCGAGGGCGTGAGGAGATTACGGTGGCCCTAGTGGCTTCTTGGGGAGCATTGTGCCTCCACACCGCTCCAAACGGAGATTAGCATCCGCAAGGGTGTGAACTTCGGCATACATCATCGTCTCCGCGTGCCTCGGTTATCTCTTACCCGAGCCCTTTACTTATGCACTTTACTTTGTGATAGCCATATTGTTCTTTGTCATATATCTTGCTATCACATAGTCGCTTACCTTGCTTAGCATAATTTTTTGGTGCCCATAGGTGAGCCTAGTTGTTGTAGGTTTTGTGCTTGACAAATTAACCGTTAGGTTTATTCCGCATTTGTTCAAGCCTAAACCGTAATTATTTCAAAATGCCTATTCACCCCCCCTCTAGGCGACATCCTCGATCTTTCAGTTATAACATAGGGTGAAACAGAACTAGCTCCAGTTCATAAATGTAATGTAGGCATGTATTCCGAATATACTCATACGTGCTTACGGAAAAGAACTGGCATGACATCTTCTGTCCTACCCTCCTGTGGCAGTGGGATCCTAATGGAAACTAAGGGATATCAAGGCCTCCTTTTAATAGAGTACCGGATCAAAGCATTAACACTTAGTGAATACATGAACTCCTCAAACTATGGTCAACACCGAGAAGTATCCCGATTATTGTCACTTGGGTGTTGTCGGATCATAACACATAATAGGTGACTATAGACTTGCAAGATAGGATCAAGAACTCACATATATTCATGAAAACATAATAGGTTCAGATCTGAAATCATGGCACTCGGGCCCTAGTGACAAGCATTAAGCATAGCAAAGTCATATCAACATCAATCTCAGAACATAGTGGATACTAGGGATCGAACCCTAACAAAACTAACTTGATTACATGGTAAATTTCATCCAACCCATCATCGTCCAGCAAACCTACGATGGAATTACTCATGCACGGTGGTGAGCATCATGAATTTGGTGATGGAGGATGGTTGATGATTATGACAGCGATGAATCCCCCTCTCCGGAGCCCCGAACGGACTCCAGATCAGCCCTCCCGAGAGAAATTAGGGCTTGGCAGCGGCTCCGTATTGTAAAACGCGATGAAACTTTCTCTCTAATTTTTTCTCCGTGAAAGCAAATATATGGAGTTGGAGTTGAGGTCGGTGGACATCCAGGGGGCCCACGAGGCAGAGGGGTGCGCCCTAGGGGAGGGGGCGCGCCCCCCACCCTCGTGGGCAGGGTGTGGGCCCCCTGATGTTGATTCTTTCGCCAGTATTTTTTATTAATTCTGAAAAGTTGCTCCGTGGATTTTCAGGTCATTCCGAGAACTTTTATTTCTGCACAAAAATAACACCATCGTAGTTGTCGGTGTCAAAACCGGCGGATCTCGGGTAGGGGGTCCCGAACTGTGCGTCTAAGGCTAATGGTAACAGGAGGCGGGGGACACAATGTTTACCCAGGTTCGTGCCCTCTCGATGGAGGTAATACCCTACTTCCTGCTTGATTGATCTTGATGAGATGAGTATTACAAGAGTTGATGTACCACGAGATCATAGAGGCTAAACCCTAGAATCTAGCCTATGATTATGATTGTTGTTGTCCTACGGACTAAACCCTCCGATTTATATAAACACCGGAGGGGGCTAGGGTTACACAGAGTCTGTTACAGAGAAGGAGATCTACATATCCGAATTGCCAAGCTTGCCTTCCACGCAAAGGAGAGTCCCACCCGGACACAGGACGAAGTCTTCAATCTTGTATCTTCATAGTCCAATAGTCCGACCAAAGTATATAGTCCGGCTGTCCGAGGACCCCTTAATCCAGGACTCCCTCAGCAGTTCTGCTGAAAACAGCGTCAGTCCAGGTTAGTTCCATTCAAATCATGCAAGTTAGAGTCCAAAACAAGGGCAAAAGTGTTTGGAAAAGTAGATACGATGGAGGCGTATCACAAGCCCACGGCCTCAGATCCGCTTCCTCGCACCCTCATCCAACCTACCGGAGGAGCTTCTAACGCCCCGTCCACGGCCGCAGATCTGCATCGTCGACACCATCCTTAACCCAATCACCAGAGCAGCTTCACCTACGCCCTCGTCCACGGCCACAAATCCGCTTCGCCTACACCATAGTCCACCCTACCGGAGCCACTCCACAAACACCCTACTCGACGGTTCTAGATCTGCTTACCGTCCCCGACAGCCAGCGCAGCGTCATCACCCTTGACATTTCTAACCTGATTCCCACTGTCTGGCAAGATGCCAAGCACCCGCCACGGCCTAGGTACTTGTCACCTTTAAACCTATCAAGCATCACCTGCCCGATGTACTTCAAATATACTAACAAGTTCCTGTTACCTATTATGCAGCTAGAAAAAACTACAAGGACGATGTTTCTTCTGGATCTAGCAGCTTGGCTAACCAAGATCCTGGACTGAGGTATGGCTATGATCTTGTAAGTGCTTCTCTCTCTCTCTCTCTTGTATTGTTCTATGCCTTCCTGCGTGCTTTGCTGGGGTTTTCCACCAGTAATCCCTTTGTGCAGACAATAATTTCTACTACTGGCTGCTAAATTAGATATGTAGATGTCATACATGATACTACCTCGTCCCTTCATTCCTAAATATAAGTCTTTCTAGAGATTCCATTATAGGCTACATACAGAGCAAAATGAGTGAATCTACACTCGAAAATGCATCTATATACATTCGTATATGGTCCATACTGGAATCTCTACAAAGACATATATTTAGGAACAGAGGCAGTACATTACACAAAATCGTAGGTGGCATGTAAGAATTCCAGTGCACTACATTAGGCTCCCTTAGAGTGCTTGCTAGTCCAGCACACAGAGTCATGGCTAGTTTATGCTATGCACACAATCATTAATTGGTGGTTTAAATATGCGCAAGGGATATGCAATGTATTATCATGTAGAGATGTCCGAAATTAGCTGCGTCAACTTGCAGATAGGGTTACACAATGAAAAATTACAAGATGTATGTGGCAATTTTATGGAACATCGCAAAAAAAGGAGAGGCAGCGGCGAGCCTATACAGTGTGCTATGGTACGCCACTCCTCCATTGCAATCATTGTGACATGTTATTTGTATGTCAGTTCTATTGGCCAAGTTTCTTAGGGACAGTTATTACGAGTTATCCTAAGAAAATAAGCTCCATGTAATAAGCCAACCAATTCTTTTCATTGCCTTCCTTTTCAGCTTATCTTTGGTATGATTAGTGAAAAGTCTAGATTGCATTATATTTTTTCATTTTGCTGCCCATATGAAAATTAATTTGACTTGCAAACGTCACAAATTGAACCCAGTGCAGTAATTAATATCATAGGAAAATAGACCATCACTATTTGTTCAAAATGCAAATACAAAGATATCATGTACTTGGCACAATCTACTTTGGTTAATGTTTTCCATAGAGATCCCATTGCCTAATTTAAACGAAGAATGCATGACCCACATTTAAATGAAGAACAATTATTTATTGAAATCTGATGGTCCAAGTGGTTGGTTATTATCATATAGCAGCACCACCTGAAAGCATCATATAGCAGCAGCAGCTCATAGGAACTCATGATACAATAGCAGCAGCAGTGTGCAATTCATCATATACCAGTAGCAGCTCATAGAAATTCATCATATAGTAGCAGCAAGAGCAGTTCATAGCAATTCATCATATAGCAGCAGCAAGAGCAGCTCATAGCAATTCATCATATAGTAGCAACAGGAGCAGCTCATAGCAATTCATCATATAGCAGCAGCAGGAGCAGCTCATAGCAATTCATCATACAGCAGCAGCAGGAGCAGCTTATGGCAACTCATCATATAGCAGCAACAGCTCATAGCAATTCATCATATAGCAGCAGCAGCTCATAGCAATACCAGTAGCAGCAGCTCATAGCAATGCATCATATAGCAGCAGCAGAAGCATCTCATAGCAATTCATCGTATAGTGGATCAAAATGAAAATTTGGCGAAAAATCAAAGGAGATCCTCACCTTGTTGGATGAGCTCATCCTTCAACAGCACCTCAATGCCACGGCCTGGGAGGAGGGGAGGGGGAATAAGGTGCCTTCTGCCTACTTTACAGGCCAATAAGACACCGAAAGTGTTATGGGCCAGAGGAGGACCAATTTGCAAACTAGGCTTTAAACAAGACGAAAGTTGCGTTGGGATGAAATGATGCCCTGTGGAACGTGGGCCCCTAATGGACCTAAAGTCAAAGGCCCAACTGTTGTGCGGGCCGTTAGCAGGCCAAGGGACAAAATGGGCTAAGAGTTGGCCCATTTACCGAATGGGCTGAGGACAGGCCTAAAGTCACAGCGGGCTAGAATTGGCCCAACTGCAGAATGGGCTGAGAAAAGGCCGAAAGGCGTTCCGGGCCGTTAACGGGCTGGAACTGACAATGGGCTGCTAACAGGCCGAAAGAAGCTTGGGCCGCAATTGGGACCAAAAACATAGCGGGCCATTAACGGGCTTAAACCGACGATGGGCTGGAAATTGTAGAATCTAGAATGGGCCTATAATGGGCTAATTCTATGTAACTTGTATGGGCCGTACTTGTAAATGGGCCTGACTAAACTAGGCTACTAATGGGCCGGCCCGCTTATTTTGACAGGCCCAGCCTTTTCACCGGAACGGGCCTCTGTTGGGTCGTGCCACGTGTCGACGTATCATAGGCGGCTCCTGTCCAATGAGTTGATGACATCTGTCCCAACGGTGAGGCAACACATGGTTCCTCCGGCCAATGAGAATTTTACACGTGGAAAATCCCCATTGGTTGTGGCTGTTAGCGGGTTATCGGATCCAAAACCGGACCCGATAGCTTAACGGTGTTCCGTTACGGTGGATGCCACGTGTCGGTCACCCTTGACGAAAGCACTTCTATGACACGCGATTTATCGTCATGGAAGTGGACACTTCCGTGATGATAATTTTGGTAATGTCATGGAACACTTCTACGACATCACAGGTATGACTATCTTGATTCTGTCATGAAATCGTCATGGATGTACATGCATGACAGAAAACGTGACCTACTATGACAAACATGTATCATCATGGAAGTGTATTTTTTTGTAGTGTATGATTAACTGATTAGTAAAAATTGAGACATAGTTGATAGTCTTTAGTTGATATAAGCCTCTGGTCATATACACTTTGATATAGGATAGTTTCTAGTGTTTTTGTCTTCCTCACAGTAAGTAATTTTTTAGCCTATTTTTTGGTGTTTTGAATAGAATAGGAAATTTTAGGTCTTTTCATTAGAAATTTTCATAATGGGAATTTTTAGTTGGTAGAATTTGAAAAAATGTTCTGTACTTGTTATATTGTGAACTTAGGGCATATTTTTAGGGTTTAGTAAAAGAAATAGTAATAGTGGATGATGATGTAGATGTTTTAGGTATAGAACATTTTGAATAGATGATGATGTAGATTTCTTAGTACAACTAGTTTATTTAGTGTTGCTCAAGAATTGCTCATATGATGTAGATATAAACATGTATATCTAGTGTTGCTCAAATAGGATATGTGCTTGCCCAAGTGACCATGTTTGCACGTAACAGCTCCGAGTGGCCTATGTTTTGCCGGAGTGTTGATTAATTTCCATTCCGGCAAATTTCAGGTGGTCGATATGTCCTTTTTTAGCAAAGGGCATGCCGGATTTTTCCTCTAAAGTGGATCGTTAATCCTTTTCTAATATTGCTTTAGGAAAATGGCGACACCACCACCACCAGAACCACCATGTCGACTGTGCAAGTCAAGATGAGCCAGCAGCCTTGCAACTGACACGTTGGTCGGCATCTACTTCCAGCTGAGTTTTCTTCCTGCGACGGTAAAAAAATATATGAAACTTGTAACAACTATTTCGTTTTTAGTGTTATTGGCATTAATACATTGTGTATATACCATTGTGTATACACAGATCGTCCCATGCAATGTGAGGTTGGGATTCAACAAGCTGACCGGAGACACTGTGTCCTTTGAGGCTCCTGGGGGCCCCTACACTATGGAGGTCGAGAAAGGATGAAATATGTCACAGATCGGAGGATATGGATGGAACCATTTCATCTCCCACATGGGTATCACTGGCGGTGAGTTGATCAGCTTCTCCTTCAGAGCAGAAAGACCCAAGCTGGCCATTATTTATCTCAACCCGGATGAAGATGATGAGGACCCACTTGATGAAGTCATCTACACTCAAAGAATAAGGTTGACCGAGGACGAGGTGTGGTACGTATGGGACATAATTCCGCCACGTGCTAACTTTGTCGGGGTGCCATTGGTGACCCGCCTGACAACTATCATGGTTGATCGGCATGTTATGGTATGTTATACTTAGTGTACAATCTGATTACATGCTTACTTAGTAGAATTCAAGCTTAGTAGAAATGTAGTACTGTTTTTGATAGTGTAGAAACCTATACTTAGTAGAAATATATTTGCAAGAGTATGTGAGAGGCTACTTATTAATTGATATGTTTTTATTATTCATAAAATTGCCAAAGAGCCTATCTGTGAGTTGTGGTATTGAGCCTGATGAAGAAGGCTCTGCTGGAATACGCCTTACCGCAAGGGGCTCTGTCACCACCTGTGCGTACAGTGTGGACACGGGCGGTCGCACACACTTCAGCTCGGTTGGGTGGAAGAACTTCCTTGTTGGCAAGAATCTTCGTGTTGGACAGGCCATCCTAATTAATATCAGGAACACCCACCGCCATGGATTGAGGATGATGGTCGTCGTTGATAATGCTTAATGATATTGTATGACTACTGTATGACAATATGGTATTGTGGTTAATGATATTGTTTTCTGGTATATGTGAAATTGCAGTTTATTGAAATGGGGTAATGTTCTAGATCAATAGGAAGCAGGGAAAAAATGTTGAAAGATATAGCAGTAGCGCGGGCAAAGAAAAGCGCTACAGCTACTTATTAGTAGCGCTTGCTGGAAAACCGCTACTGATATAGTCAATTCTAGTAGAGCGTGTACATAGAGCGCTACTACTATATGTTAGCTGTAGCGCCTTATTAGTAGTGCGGCCACTCGCGCTACGGATAGTTTTAAAACGCGCGCTACTACTAGGGTTTTTCCCTAGTAGTGAGAGAACATTGGAAAAAATTCAATTCAACACAAACTGCATACAACATAGTTCAATTACATTTAAAGGGATCATCCCTAGTAGGAAAGCACGGTGCAAGAGAAAGGTCACACTTGATGTGGTCTTCGGAGCTCCCGATAACTATCGGTCCGAGGAGTTAACCTTCCATGTCATACCCTTCTGACGTCGCTATCACGCCCTGCTGGGGAGAGAAGTGGTTATAAAAATCCACAGGGTACCCCATTACAGGTATATGAAGCTCAAAATGTCCGTTCCTAGTGGAGTAATAACGGTCACAAGCAACCCAGATAGGGCACTCAGGGCCGAAAACTAAACGGCTTCACTAGCCTTCGAAATGTTAGCAGAGGCATTTGCGACCGAGGAGCTTATTGCACTTCGGGCCACAATCAACTCGGACGGTGTCATCTACTACCACTATAAAAGGAAGAGAGGGGCAATATCCAAACAATCAAATCCATCCATGATCAATATCTGATGGCCCTTAATCCTCCGATGTTTAACACTCCAAACCATGCATTAAACCACTACCAAGCACGCCTGCAGCCACACACGACCTCTCGCCCCCTCCTCTCCTCCTCCCGCGCCGTTCGCCGCCCCCGCAGCCATTAGCCGACGCGAGAGCCGTGCCGCTGGAGCCGCCGCCCCTTTCGCCGCATGAGCCGCCGCCCCTTCCGCCGCATGAGCCGCCGCCCGTTCCGCCGTGGGAGCCGCCGCCCCTTCGCCGCGGGAGTCGTCGCCCCTTCCTCTCCTGGAGCCACCGCCCCTTCGCCACGGGAGCCGCCCATCTCCCTTCACCACCCGAGTCACTCAACTTGGCCTCTGCCTCGCTGCCCCTGGTCCTCTTCTTCTTCAAGTAAGTTTCTTTTAACAAGAGTTTGTGCTTACCTTGTTTGCATCATTTAAGAATTGATCTTCTCAGTATCTCCTACTTACAAAATATTCCATCTTACATTCTTTTCTTTATTCTATGCATCTTAAATTCTGTGAGATATACACGTACTCTACATTTCCACTAGGCATATAGAGGTCGATCCTCAATTCTTTATTTTATATTTATAATAAACTAATTGTTGATGCTTTAAATTATCTTCACCACTCTATCTATACCCTTCTATATATTGTTTTCATCTAGAGAACACTCCCTGTTTAAGGACCTAAGAAACAAAACTATGGATGGTAGTGCAAATATAAAGCATAATCCAACTGATGATCCTAAAAGGAGAAGTGTTCAATCATGGAATTGGAGAATGCCAAATGAGAAGAAAATTGAATACAATGTGAAGCGCTGTATATTCTGATAATAAAAGAAAGTTGCAGCTCTAGAGTGTGTTAACCAGGACCAATTATCACAAACATGTGTTTCTCCGTTGCTATGGTTCAGCTCTGTTCAACAATTCTCATAGCTAACATCAAGATTCATGTGTTTCTAATTGCAGCTCTTGGTCAGGTCCCACTTGTTTCTAGCGATCCTTGTTTATAATAAAATGCAAGAGCTTGTGACAGCAATGTAGCAAAAATTTACAGCAAAATGGGCTACTCCCTCCTGATGCTCTCATGGTGCCATGCCAAACCCTTTTCATGCTGAAGGGCTTCTCAGGTCCAAGAAAATACTCTCATAATTGCCTTAACATTTATCTCCTTGAGTTATAACAACAGTTCCACGACAAGGTTGCTTGCAATATTTTTGAAAACTATATATATTCTAGACATTTATATTAGATGACAATGAATTTGGCTTGAAATGCTCCTGATGAGGCTTAAAAGTTCTTGAAGTGTGTTAAGACCCACTATCATATTCAAATTTATTCACTGAGGGAGTCCCGGATTAGGGGGTGTCCGGATAACCGGACTATAACCTTCGGCCGGACTCCTGGACTATGAAGATACAATATTGAAGACTTCGTCCCGTGTCCGGATGGGACTTTCCTTGGCGTGGAAGGCAAGCTTGGCGATACGAATATGTAGATCTCCTCCCATTGTAACCGACTCTGTGTAACCCTAGCCCTCTCCGGTGTCTATATAAACCAGAGGGTTTTAGTCTGTAGGACGAACAACAATCATACCATAGGCTAGCTTCTAGGGTTTAGCCTCCCTGATCTCGTGGTAGATCTACTCTTGTACTACCCATATCATCAATATTAATCAAGCAGGAGTAGGGTTTTACCTCCATCGAGAGGGCCCAAACCTGGGTAAAAACATCGTGTCCCTTGTCTCCTGTTACCATCCGCCTAGACGCACAGTTCGAGACCCCCTACCCGAGATCCGCCGGTTTTGACACCGACATTGGTGCTTTCATTGAGAGTTCCTCTGTGTCGTCACCTTTAGGCCCGATGGCTCCTCTGATCATCAACAACGATGCGTCCAGGGTGATACTTTTCTCCTCTGATAGATCTTTGTATTCGGCGGCTTTGCACTGTGGGCCAATTCGCCTGGCCATCTGGAGCAGATCGGAAGCTACGCCCCTGGCCATCAGGTCAGATTTGGAAGTTTGAACTACACGGCTGACATCCGCGGAGACTTGATATTCGACGGGTTCGAGCCATAGCTGAGCGCGCCGCACTGTCACGATGGGCATGATCTAGCTCTATCGTCGAACAGTGCCCAGGAGGCCGCCCCCACTGTCCGCTCCGACCCTTAGATCGGAGCCGACTGCGCCAATCGAGGACAGGTGGCTGGACACCGCCTCGGGGGCTGCAATCCCTACAGCGATCGAGCCGAACACCATCCTTGTCCTTTGCGAAGCTCGTGACTCCAAGGTACCGGACTCCTCTCCGGACTCCGAACCTTCCGCGCCCCTGCCAATCGAACCCGATTGGGCGCCGATCATAGAGTTCGCCGCCGCAGACATCTTTCTGCACTCGCCCTTCGGCGACATTCTGAATTCACTAAAGTCTCTCTCTCTCTTTATCAGGAGAGCCCTGGCCGGACTATGGTCAGCAAGGTTGGGATGCGGACGACAAAGAAATTCAAAGCCCACCCACCACCCACTTCGTAGCCACTGTCAATGATTTAACCGACATGCTCGACTTCGACTCCGAAGACATCGATGGTATGGACGCCGATGCAGGAGACGACCAAGACCCAACGCCTATAGGGCACTGGAAGGCCACCTCGTCATACGACATATACATGGTGGACATCCCAAAAGAGGGGAATGGCGATGGAACAACGGAGGACGATCCCTCCAAGAAGCAGCCTAACACCTGCGTCAGCGGCGCCGCTCTAAATCCCGCCAAAGCAAAAACGGTGATTCCGGCACGGGAGATAATAACACCCCGGATAGTGCCGAAGACAAACCCTCCAACAGGATTCAGCACAGGAGGAGGGAGAAGCCAGCCCTCATGAGAGAGCAGCAGACAGAGAGGTAGAGGACGATAATTACATGCCTCCTCCGAAGACGAGGCAAGCCTCGACGACGATGAATTTCTTGTGCCTAAGAATCCCGTCGAACAAGAGCGTTTCAAACGCAGGCTTATGGCCACGGCGAGCAGCCTCAAGAAAAAACAGCAACAACTTAGAGCTGACCAAGACCTGCTAGCCGACAGATGGATTGAAGTCCTTGCGGCCGAAGAGTACGAATTTGAACGCCCCTCCAAGAGCTACCCAAAGCGCAGGTTGCTACCCCGACTAGAGGAGGAAGCACCTAAACCTACATCACCAGCGCACGACGCGGCCGGCCGACCACCTCGTGGCCGCGACGGAGAGGCGTCTCGTCCATCCACTCAAGCCGCACCCCGGCATCGCTCAAAAAATACCAAGGCACGGGGAAATGAGCCAGACCAGCGAGAGATATTGGAGGACAAGGCAAGGCAAACAAGATCGATCTATGGATCGCGTGGGTGCCCCACGACACGTGACGATAACCGTCATGCCAGATACGGCAAATACGGCCAGGCCGAACACAGCAGACAAAGCTCATTTGAGCTACGTCATGATATAGCCCAGTACAAAAGCGCCGCACACCCACTATGCTTCACAGATGAAGTAATGGATCATCAAATCCCTGGAGGTTTTAAACCCGTAAACATCGAATCATACGATGGCACAACAGATCCTGCAGTATGGATCGAGGATTATCTCCTTCATATCCACATGGCCCGCGGTGATGATCTACACGCTATAAAATACCTCCAACTCAAGCTCAAAGGACCAGCTCGGCATTGGCTTAACAGCTTGCCAGCAAAATCAATTGGTTGTTGGGAGGACCTGGAAGCCGCATTCCTCGACAACTTCCAGGGCACCTATGTGCGACCACCAAACGCCGATGACCTAAGCCACATAATTCAGCAGCCAGAGGAATCAGCCAGACCATTCTGGACACGGTTCCTAACCAAGAAAAATCAAATAGTCGACTGTCCAGACTCTGAGGTCCTAGCAGCCTTCAAACATAACATCCATGACGAATGGCTTGCCCGGCACCTAGGATAGGAAAAGCCGAAATCCATGGCAGCCCTCACAACACTCATGACCCGCTTTTGCGCGGGAGAAGACAGCTGGCTAGCTCGTAGTAATAACATGACCAAGAGCCCTGGTAATTCGGATACCAAGGACAACAATGGTAGGTCGCGTCGCAACAAGCACAAGCGCCGCAGTAACGGTGACAATGCTGAGGATACGACAGTAAATGCCGGATTCAGAGGCTCTAAACCCGGTCAGCGGAAAAAGCCATTTAAAAGAAATACTCTGGGCCCGTCTAGTTTGGACCGAATACTCGATCGCTCGTGCCAGATACACGGCACCCCCGAAAAACCAGCCAATCACACCAACAGGGATTGTTGGGTGTTCAAGCAGGCAGGCAAGTTAAGTGCCGAAAACAGGCTCAAGGGGCTGCATAGCGATGACAAGGAGGAGCCCCGGCCGCCGAACAATAGGGGACAGAAGGGCTTTCCCCCACAAGTGCGGACGGTGAACATGATATACGCAACCCACATCCCCAAAAGGGAGCGGAAGCGCGCACTCAGGGACGTATATGCGTTGGAGCCACTCGCCCCGAAGTTCAACCCGTGGTCCTCCTGCCCGATCACTTTTGATCGAAGGGACCACCCCACTAGCATCCGCCACAGCGGATTCGCCGCATTGGTTCTAGACCCAATCATTGACGGATTTCACCTCACTAGAGTCCTCATGGACGGCAGCAGTAGCCTGAACCTGCTTTATCAGGATACAGTGCGAAAAACGGGCATAGATCCCTCAAGGATTAAACCCACAAAGACGACCTTTAAAGGCGTCATACCAGGTGTAGAGGCCAACTGTACAGGCTCAGTTACACTCGAAGTGGTCTTCGGATCCCCGGATAATTTTCCGAAGCAAGGAGTTAATCTTCGACATAGTCCCATTTCGCAGTGGCTATCATGCCCTGCTCGGACGAACCGCATTTGGAAAGTTCAATGCGGTGCCGCACTACGCATACCTCAAGCTCAAGATGCCAGGCCCTCGAGGAGTCATTACGGTCAATGGAAACACCGAATGCTCTCTCCGAACGGAGGAACATTCGGCGGCCCTCGTGGCGGAAGTACAAAGTAGCCTCTCAAGGCAATTCTCCAGTCCAGCTATTAAACGTCCGGACACCGTCACGCACGCCCGGAGTAACCTACAACAAGACCGCCTGGCACGTTCCGAGCAAGCGTAGCAGTGCGGCCCAAACCCCAGCCCTCGCGAAATTGCGAAACCAGTACCATGCGTACATAATTACGCTCTGGAAATACCATGGGCATAAGGGGAGGGGCACAACCACGGCACGCCCGAAATGCGGCTCAACCGCACTAGGGGCTCCCGATTTTGTCATTTCTTTTTTCTTACTTTCAGGACTCCACTCTCCGGAAGGCATGTCCGGCAGTACAATCGCCGGACACACAACGCAACAGCCAGGGAGGTAGCAAGCTACGTCGAATGTCTAGGTGGTCTCTATTACGAGCTAAATACCTATCTTACATAAAGTTCTACAGCTTGCCCCTGGAGGGAGACATGTCAAATAATCCCATCTCTTGCTTATCGCACTATTTGTATCGTTCTGCTTTCACAGCAGCCTTTTAATAAACAATACATAGCTCTTGTCTATTATTGCATTCATTTTTATGTAAATATGTTCAGTTATGACATTATTCAACCGTATACTTTGGTACGGCCAATACACCAGGGGCTTAAGTACCCCAGAATATGGTGTGAGAAGTCCGAACACTCTCATGAGTGAGGCACCCCGAACTTATAGCATTATATGCATCGGCTCCGAGTCATGTCTTGGGTCAATAGTTGGGTTTGCCCGGCTCCCATGTTTTGGTACCTTACGTTCCGTTATATCGGCTAAGGTAGCGCTGGGAGAACTATTGCGATTGTGCCCCAGTTGAGCTGGGTTAAGCACCTCATGATAGGGCGAGAGTCGGTCGCTGTTCGAGAGGTTTCGAGTCCCTAAAGACTTATGCCGCTTAGAGCGAGGAGCTAGCTTTGTCCGGCCTAGGCGTGGATAGCGCCCCGAACTCGGTCTTCCGAATACTAGGGGCTTCGCCGAAATTTAAAATTATAGAATTCTATGGCTAAGTGAGAGTGATAAAGCATTATGGTTTGATTACCTTGTTTGTTGTCCTGAGCGCCTCCCTCGAAGGACCCAAGAATGGGAACAAGAGCGCTCAGGTTTATCCCGAACACCCAAGCACTAGTGGCATGGGGGTAGAAGCCGACGACTCGCCATCTCTCAGATTTAATAAATGGCCGCACAGAAGGTAATATTTTAAATTCAACAAGCGTTGCTTAGCGCATATGAACAAGTTTTCAGCACACAGGATAACACGAGCGAGTTTACTCAAAAATTACATCCTTGGAACACTCACCCTCCACAAGACGGGCACCCTTCAGGATGCCCTCATAATACATCTCGGGCTTGCAATGCTCCTTCCCCTCCGGTGGCCCATCTGTCACCAGCTTCTCAGCATCCATCTTGCCCCAGTGTACTTTAACATGGGCAAGGGCCCTACGAGCGCCTTCGATGCATACAGAGTGCTTGATAACCTCAAGCCATGGACAGGCATCCGCCAGCTGCCTCACCAGCCCAAAGTTGCTCCCAGGCATGACCTCCCCAGGCCATAGCCAGACTATAAGGCCCTTCATGGCCTGTTCGGCTGCCTTATGGAGCTCGACCAGCTGCTTCAGCTGGTCGCTCAAGGGCGCCGGGTGTCCGGCCTCACCATACTGGGACCAGAACACCTTCTCCGTCGAGCTCCCTTCCTCGACTCGGTAGAATGCGGCAGCGTCGGACACACTACGGGGCAGATCTGTGAATGCTCTTGGAGAGCTCCGGACTCGGGTAAGTAACAAGTAATTCACTTTCACGTGCTTTGCTTTGCATAAAGAATGCCTTACCCACCGCTATCTTCTTCATCGCCTCAATTTCCTGGAGGGCCTTTTGGGCTTCGGCCTTGGCAGATTTGGTGCTCTCAAGGGCCGAGGCAAGCTCGGACTCTCGAGTCTTTGAGTCAAGCTCCAACCTCTCGTGTTTTTTCACAAGAGCATGGAGCTCTTTCCGCACTTCCACTACCTGCGCCTCCTGCTTTTCTCGCTCGATGCGCTCCACGGCCGCATTGTCTTCGGCCTTGGACAGCGCTTCCTTCAGGGTCGTCACCTCGGTTGTGGCCCCTGTAATACTCACGTTGGTCCTATCATTATTTGCAACCAGATCTTTTTATATATACTTATATAAGGTACTACTTACCTTCCTTGTCCTCGAGCTGCTTCTTGGCAAGGTTGAGCTCGTTCTCGGACCGCTCGAGGCTCTGCTTTAATGCATCGACCTCCGCAGTCAGTGCGGCAGATGTCAGCAGCGCAGCCTGCATTCCCATATTGACATACTTATATTAGACTCCTGCGTATATCTTTTTAGATCCTCAGTCTGGTTTTTCTTTTCGAACACCAAACTAAGCATCAGGGGCTACTGTCTATGCGGTAATATTTTTACATATCTCAAATACATACCTCAAAGCCTGTTAGAAGGCTGGCACAGGCTTCCGTCAGCCCGCTCTTGGCGGACTGAACCTTCTGGAGCAGCGCACTCATAGTGTGGTGCTCCTTGTCAATGGAGGCGCCGTTAAGCACCTCCAGCAAATTATCCGGTGCCTCCAGTTGGACGGAGGTCACCGGCGTCATAGGCTTGCCCTTCTTGCTAGGGGGCCACCTGCCGGACTCCGGAATCGTTGAAGGTTCCGGTGTGGTGTCCGGCCCAAGGCCGGACTTAGAGCCCTTTGGGGTTTTGTCCCCTTGGCGCCTGGAGTCCGGGAGGTCGCCTTGCGGCGCCCCCAGGGCCACCTCCTCCTGGCTTGGCCCCTTTCGGGACTCCACCTCAGCATCGTCCGTAGGGCGAGGGGCGGTAGCGGTTGGGAGTGAAAGACTATTCACATCCGACGAATCCAGGGAGCCGCTCGACGAAGCGTCGAGCTGGACCTTGGGCGGACTGCATAATTATATTCGGTGTCAGAAGACACCGTGCAATAAAGGAACGCCATGAGTTATTCTGGTATCCGGATACTTACGATTTTGCCAGGGGCTTGGCCCTGGACGGCCACTCCTCTTCACCGTCGTCGGCGTCGGCGGAGTGGACCGGAGGAAGGGTCCTTCCCTTCTTGGACCCTCCGGCCCCCCTAGTTGGGGTAGCCTTCCTTTTCTTTCCTCCCCCCGCTGGAGGGGGAGAGGCCTCTTCTTCCTCCTCCTCGTTTTCGTGGGAGGAGGGCGCTTCGGAGTCATCGGATGATGAATCCGACACCACCTGGCGCCGGGAACTTTTTCAAGTTCCCGTGGCCTTCTTCTTGGCCTTCTTCTCTGGCACCAAGTGAGGTGCCGGGACCAGCAGCTTCGCCAAGCGGGTATCTGCTGGGGCTTCGGGCAAAGGAGCCGGATAGTCGATTTGTCCGGACTTCTTCTGCCAGTCCTGTCAAAGGAACGGGAGCTTAGAATCCCGCATAGAGTCAAACTATGAAAAACGAGTATCCCGTAAGGGGTAAAACAAGCTTACCACGCTGGCTTGCCGCTTCGCGCAGAATCCGTGATCCTCGGTAATGGGAGGGGGAACCTCGGCGCCCTTGAATAGCACCTTCCAGGCATCCTCGTGCGTTGTGTCAAAAAGCCTGGACAAAGTTTGGTGCTGGGCCGGGTCGAACTCCCACAAGTTAAAAGCCCGTCATTGACACGGGAGGATCCGGCGGAAGAGCATGACCTGGACCATGTTGACAAGTTTAACCTTCTTGTCCATCAGGTTTTGGACGCAGGTTTGGAGTCTGGTCAGCTCTCCCGAATTACCCCACGACAGGCCCGTCTCTTTCCAGGAGGTGAGCCGTGTGGGGATGCTAGATCGGAATTCGGGGGCCGCTACCCATTCAGGGTCACGCAGCTCGGTGATGTAGAACCACCCCGATTGCCACCCTTTGATGGTTTCCACAAAGGAGCCCTCGAGCCATATGACGTTGGGCATCTTGCCCAACATGGCGCCTCTGCACTCCGCTTGCTGGCCACCCACTACCTTTGGTTTGACATTGAAGGTCTTCAGCCATAAGCCGAAGTGGGGCTTGATGCGGAGGAAGGCCTCCCACACGACGATAAACGTCGAGATGTTGAGGATGAAGTTCGGGGCCAGATCATGGAAATCCAGGCCGTGGTAGAACATGAGCCCCCGGACACATGGGTGGAGTGGAAAGCCCAATCCGCGGAGGAAATGGGGAAGGAACACCACCCTCTCATGGGGCCTGGGGGTGGGGATAAGCTGCCCCTCGTCTGGGAGCCGGTGCGCAACGTCGTTGGACAAGTATCCGGCTTTCCTCAGCTTTTTGGTGTGCCCCTCCGTGACGGAGGAGGCCATCCACCTGCCTCCCGCTCCGGACATGGTTGGAGAAGGTTGAGGTGGGAAGTGCAGACTTGGGCGCTGGAGCTCGAGTGCGCGGAAATGGATAAGCGAAGGAGGAAGAAGGAGTAGATGAAAAAGGTGGATCCTTATCCCCTTATATGGGCGGACGGAGCTATGTGCCCCCACCAGCCTGGTAAAACTCGCTTATCTCCCAAGCGCCGTGATTGATGGCACGGTTGGGTTACCCACGCCCGTATTGATGAGAGTCCCAGAATAAGGGGACATGATCTCTACTTTGACAAGACGTGCCAAGGAAACCGCCTCGCTAAATGTGCTGAGGTGGGATAGTAAAACGATTCGAATAAAGGCTTGGCTGTGGCGTGATGTAACGCTGCGGAATACATCAGCAGATTAGATTTGTGCAAATATTATTCTCTCTACGATGGTATGTGGAACTTATTTTGCAGTGCCGGACACTATCCTCGTGTTCAAAATCTTCTATGAAGTATTCGGAGGAGGAACCCGCCTTGCAATGCCGAAGACAATTTAAACGCCGGACTCATCGTCATTGAAGCCTGGTTCAGGGGCTACTGAGGGAGTCCCGGATTAGGGGTTGTCCGGATAGACGGACTATAACCTTCGACCGAACTCCTGGACTATGAAGATACAAGATTGAAGACTTCGTCCCGTGTCCGGATGGAACTTTCCTTGGCGTGGAAGGCAAGCTTGGCGATACGAATATGTAGATCCCCTCCCATTGTAACCGACTCTGTGTAACCCTAGCCCGCTCCGATGTCTATATAAACCGGAGGGTTTTAGTCCGTAGGACGAACAACAATCATACCATAGGCTAGCTTGTAGGGTTTAGCCTCCCTGATCTCGTGGTAGATCTACTCTTGTACTACCCATATTGTCAATATTAATCAAGCAAGAGTAGGGTTTTACCTCCATCGAGAGGGCCCGAACCTAGGTAAAAACATCGTGTCCCTTGTCTCCTGTTACCATCCGCCTAGACGCACAGTTCAGGACCCCCTACCCGAGATCCGCCGGTTTTGACACCGACATTCACCATTAAATTTCTATAAAGGGATTTGCCAAACCCTTTCACCCATACCAAAAAAAGTGTTTCCAGAGAGCATGATAGGTGAAATGCATTTTTCTTCTTAAATTTTAACCTTTGGGCAGGAGTGCTTTGTAAAACACGACACATGGTGATGAAAATTACTTCTTACAAAATTAATTTATAATGAGAAGTTATGTTCTAATTTGCTCTAGCTGTAGAATTAATGAAGGTGGGTTAAGAGTTGTGCCTATTTAATTAGCATGAAACTTCTATGCATGTGGCACCTTCGATCATAAGTTCATTGATCTTTCATATGATGGTGACACAGGCGGATCATCTTGAGGTGAAAGTCGTAAATTATGTTTTGGCGTTGTTGCTTTGTTTGAGGTGTTTTTGTAACCATGAATGATATAAGCATATCTTTGCAATTTTACCTTGATGCACTCAGTCACCAGGCAGAAAATTTCACAAGCTGCAACTCAAGAATTCTCCATGATAGAAGTGGTGTGCAATATGTATTATCTCATTCAAGCGACATTGTAGCTTATTTACATAAATTTCACTCCTGTCTGGATATAGTCTTTATTATGTCTGCCTTGCTACTCTGAGCTGGAGTGATGTTCTTTTATTGGTATCTATGCAAACGAATAGATGATAGTAGATCAAGTGTCTTAATATCTGTATTGCGACTAATATTTGAAGTTTTGCTTTTGTCGAAAATCTCAAAGGTGTTGCATGCAAGCTTTAGAAAATGCATTCAGATTTCAGAGTTGATCAATCCATTGAAGTGTAAGGTGTTGCATGTGAGCTTTAGAAAATGCATTCAGATTTCAGAGTTGATCAATCCATTAAAGTGTAACTGCAGTTGGAGTGACCATATACACATGCAACATTGTAGTTTAGGACCTAGAAACAATAGCCTGGCAAGTTCTTATCCTAATGTCAGCTCCTGTGTCTTGAGTAAGCGTTAGTGGCATCCCTATGCCCAACAACAATCATACGAGCATTATTTTGGCAAGTTTAGGTTATTTCTGGTACACATTTAATTTTTGCAAGTTGTGATTTTATTTTTGACATGAAGTTGTGATTTTGTTTCCACAATTGGAAAGCATCTCTATTACCTCAATTATATTTTTGTTCATTTTACTGATATATTTTCTCTCTTGATCACACGATATTACATGCGTTGCAGATGCACGATTACTATTTGGGGTAGTGTGTAGTATCTTCATAGTTTCAAACATGGCTATTTCTGGCACAACTATCTCTTGCGTGAATGTCCTCCTGGTTTCCATGTTGGTGCCTACATCAATGTTCTACCATGATGTTATCAGGAATTGTCCATTGGCTAGTTATGAACTGCTATATCTATTAGTAAATAGCTGGCATATTAGATAGTGGGCAGTCTAAGTTTGTATCATGACATACAAAAGAGCATTCAGAAGTGTATCATGGTTTTTCATGAAAATAATAATTTTATAATACCACAAATTCGAAAGTTCTATACTAACATGAAAAAATGATGGACAAGATTATATGTCATAATTATATTAACTATGGGATCCTCTATGTGTATTTGATTGGTCTCGGGTTAGATTTTTGGAGGCAAAATTTTGGTCTCTGATACCTAGATAATTTATTGCAGTGAACGTGTAGATTGATCAGTTGTGGTATTCTTTCCCTGTGCAGAAGATCAAACCGAAGAAAGACAACACTCAGCGCAACATGCTCGTGTCGTTGATGCCAATGCAGAGGAAAATTATGAGGATGATCAGTGAGAGCAGGGACGTGCTTACCAGCGAGCACAGGAGCATTTGGTGGAGCCAATAGATCCCCAGGAGGAGTAGGCGGGTGTACATTGTCCAATTCTTATGTAAAAAATGTCACTCGACACAATATAATTATTCAGAACAACACACATGATATACTCGACTAATCATCCTTTATAAATCAACAGGCTGGTACAAGATATTAAAATTTGTTCCTATTTGTCTACCATTATTCTTCTATTTTAGAAGTGTTAATGTCATTGATTTCTTACTTACATGTATATACTGATTCCAGATTTGCTAGAATTTCACTTTGCAAAACCCATGATCCAATCCATGTTTTGTCCTTCCAAATAGATAAATGCGTGAAGGGATTTCGATAGCTCCTGCAAATGCTTACTTGTTGTCAGCACTAGATGGTGATTTCGCAAGTAACTATTTTTAAAAATATGGATAATATGACGTAGTAGTCTTGCTTCTGCACCCCATCTCTCTCTAGCCTCTTATATGCATTGGCATGTTTGAGCAAACAACCTAGGTTGAGTAGATCATATGAGCTGGTCGTTAGCACCCTCTTTGATCTAATTTTTTGACCCAAAGCCTCAAGCAATTTTTGCCCTAGAAAATAACATGGAAGATCAAAATTTGCATTTTAAAAAGATTCTTACAAACTGAAATTTATCGATCCCACATTCGTGATAATTTGTCAACTTGTGTTTGGTTCCAGACGCATTTTTGAATAGGAAAGTCCTTTAGCATGATAATAAGCATATGCATTCTTTTTTGAATATATTTTTGATATGCCTCTATTGTTAAGAGGATTTAATTTAATTGGAGGCATTCCAATTGTTTTGTTCAGAGGTTGTATTTCCTAAGATCCTGCTAGTCGTGAGGTCAATGACTTGATGTATGCATCTTTGCATTCATGGATCTAGTCAGAAGTCTAATGGACATCAATGGTAGAAGCACATGGATAATATGAAAACAAATATAGATAATAAATGATTTACTGGTGTAAGCTACATATGTTACATAATAAATTGATCTTTAATCTATTTGCAGCTTCTTCATTTGCCAATGTGATTTGCTTTTTCTTCCACCCGAACAAACACTATAAAGTGGAAACCTATGTAAATAGGAGTATTAAACAAACATTTTGATAGCAATTTGATTACACTCGAGACGTGCATTGCACGTGCAAGCTTACTAGTTTTAGAAAAAGATCCAAACCAAGTTCGTTCAAACCAGCCGATGAGATCGTCAAGTTTCAACTACACCCAACGGACCCGAACAAAACAACATCCATCGGCGCCGAGCTGGACCCAGAGATTGACGAGGCACTATGAAATTTTCTTCGAGAAAACTAGGACATCTTCGCCTTGCACCCTTCGAATATGACAGGGATCCCAATAGATAAAGCCGAACACAACCTAAACATTCTTAAAGGCTCAAAACCAGTTAAACAGGCACTTCAACGATTTTCTGAGCCCAAGCGTCAAGCTATGTGCAATAAGCTGGTTAAACTACTTGAAGCCAGATTCATTCGTGACATTAAGCACCCCAACTGGTTGGATAACCTGGTCATGGTACTTAAGAAGGACATATCATGTCGCGTTTGTGTCGATTTCAAAGACGTCAACAAGGCTTGCCCTAAAGACCCTTCTCCCTTACCATGCATTGACCAAATTATTGATGCCACTACGGGACATGACTCATTGCAACAACTTTCATAATGCCATGCGGGCCATTTTGTTTCAACACAATGTCATTCGAATTAAAAAACGCCAACGCAACCTACCAACACATGATTCAAACATGCCTATAGAACCACATCAACAAGACAAATGAGGTCGACGTAGACGACATGGTTGTCAAAACCAAAGATGTCTGCTAACTCATCAAAGATTTCCGTGACATATTCAGTCTTTGGGTATACCAGATCAAGCTAAATCTGGAGAAATGTGTCTTCGAAGCACCAACAGGAAAACTGCTCGGGTTCATCATTTCCAATAGAGGAATCAAGGCTAATCTGACCAAGATCCGAGCCCTCGCGGCGTTGGCAGTGCCTACCGAACTCAAGCACGTTCAAAAGGTCGCCGACTGCGGTGGCCGTCCTCAGCCGATAAATACCATGGTTGGGGGAAAAGGCCTTGTCGTTCTACAAACTCCTTAAATAGACCAAGAATTTCAAATGGACCAGTGAAGTAGGAGATGCCATGGAGAAAATCAAAAGGCTCCTAGCCACCAACACTTATACTCGCACCACCAGGAAGAGGTGAGCCGATGTTGTTATACATCTTAGCGACAAACCAAGTTGTCAGCGCGATACTAGTAGTCCAGCATGACACTAAAGGACATAAGTTCCAGGTGCAGAGGCCCGTTTATTATGTTTCCGAGGTGCTAACCCCATGTAAAACAAGGGATTCTCATTATCAGAAAATTGTGTATGATGTGTTCATGGCATCTCGGAAGATGCGACACTACTTTTAGGAGTGCTCCATTACAGTTGCATCAGAGATCCCTCTTGGAGACATCATTAACAACATAGACGCGACTGGACGCATCACGAAGTGGGTAATCGAGCTACTACCCTTCGAAATCGTGTTCCACGCACACCGAACTATCAAGTCTCGGGTGTTGTCAGGCATTGTGGCAGAATGGACAGAGGCTGAGCTCCATAGGGATTATAGTACATATTCACCTTGGACGATGTACTTTGACGGCTCCAAGATGTTGACCGGACTGGGGGCTGGAGTAGTTCTCACGTCACCGATAGGAGATAATATACGATATGTGCTGCAAATTATTTACACAGATTCAAACAACATGGTCAAATATGAAACTCTATTCCATGGATTGCGGATTGTGGCATCCATGGGAGTTCAGATACTGGAGGTATGAGGGGACTCTAATCTAGCAATATCATAGGTCAGTGGGGAATTTGATGCCAAGGATCCCAAAGTGACTGCATATCAAAACATTGTTGTAGCCATTTCTGCCTGCTTTGAGGGCCTGGAGTTCCATCATGTGCCACGAGACAACTATCAAGCTACAAATGTCCTTGCGAGGATGGGTGGTGATGACCCACAAGTATAGGGCATCTATCGTAGTCCTTTCAATAAGTAAGAGTGTCGAACCCAACGAGGAGTAGAAGGAAATGACAAGCGACTTTCAACAAGGTAATGTGTACAGGCACTAAAATTGTCGGTAACAGATAGTTTGGTAGCAAGATAGTTTGTAACAAGCAACAAGTAACAATAGTAGCAACAGGTGCAACAAGGTAGCTCAATCCTTTTTGTAGCAAATGACATGCCGAAACTTTCTCTTATAGCAAGTAATACGTTCTTGAGGACACATGAGAATTTCATCTAGTCACTTTCATCATGTTTGTTTGATTCGTGTTCGCTACTTTGATAATTTGATATGTGGGTGGACCAGTGCTTGGGTGTTGTTCTTACATAAATAAGCTGCCCACAAATGATTACCCCCTCCCGCAAGCATCCACAACTACGAAAGAAGAATTAAGATAAATCTAACCATAGCATGAAACATATGGATCCGAATCAGCCCCTTACGGAATAGCGCATAAAGTAGGGTTTAAGCTTATGTCACTCTAGCAACCCATCATCTAATTACTACTCCACAATGGATTCCCTTAGGCCCAAAGATGGTGAAGTGTCATGTAGTCAACGCTCACATAACACCACTAAGGGAATCACAACATACACATCATCAAAATATTGAACGAATACCAAATTCACATGATTTCTTATGACAAGACTTCTCCCATGTCCTCAAGAACAAAAGAAACTACTCACAGATCATATTAATGTTCAAGATCAGAGGGGTATTGAATAGCATCATGGATCTGAACATATCATGTTTCCACCAAATAAACCAACTAGCATCAACTACAAGATGAAATCAACACTACTAGCAACCCACATGTACCAATCTGATGTTTTGATACAAATATTGAATACAAGAGATGAACTAGGGTTTGAGATGAGATGGTGCTGGTGAAGATGTTAACGAAGATTGGTCCTCCCACGATGAGAGGATCGGTGGTGATGACGATGGCTTTGATTTCCTCCTCCCGGAGGAAAGTTTCCCCGGTGGAATCGCTCTACCAAAGTGCAAACGTGCTCCTGCCCAGGTTCCGCCTCGAGATGGTGGTGCTTCGTCCTGAAAGCTCTCTCTATTTTTTCTAGGTCAAATGGGCTTATATACCAGAAGATGGGCCCTGGAGGCCTGCCAGGCTCACCACAAGATCAAGGGGCGCGCCCAGGGGGGTAGGGAGCGCCCCCAGGCTTGTGGCTGCCTGTTGGGTCCACCTTTGGTCTTTATTTCACCAATATTTTTAATATATTCCAAAATAATTCTCCGTCAATTATTAGCTCATTTGGAGATTTTTGGAAAAGTTGCCACCTTTATAGTCCTCTCCTATCCAGAATTCCAACTGTTGGCAATCTCCCTCTTCATATATTCTTGCATAATGAGAGAGATAAGGCATAATAATTGTATTATAAAGTGAAATAATAGTCCATAATGCAATAAATATCAACATGAAAACATGATTCAAAATGGATATGTCAACTCCCCCAAGCTTAGACCTCTCTTGTCCTCAAGCGAAAGCCGATATCAATAATCATGACCACATGTTTAGAGATAGAGGTGTCGATATATTATACGGACATGAAGGCATCATGGTCATTAACATAACATCAATATACTATCATAAAACTTCTCATGCTGGAGTAACAATTCATTCAAAAGCTAAAGGATCAAACATAAACTTTATTGGAAACTAACAAACTATGTTTTCAGTCATGGAAACAATCTCAATCCATCATATTTTCAGAAAGAGTCTATGTAGGATCTTTAGCAAGCTCACATACTCAACTATCATTTAGTCTTCTATGATTGCTAACACTCAAGGCATATTTATAGAGCAAAAGTTTCAATCTGACACATAGAAAGATAGGGGCTTATAGTTCCGCCTCCCAACTTATTTACCTCAAGGGTAGTGTCAACAATAATAACTCATGATCACCTACATTCAACTGGATATATATGTCTGGATCTCTCTACCACATTGTGCTTGACACTAAATAGTACACAGAGAGGAATAGGGATTAACACTGATGATTCTTACATAAAAGTAAATACATGAAAGTAAAAGATATGCCCTTTCGTAGAGGGAAGCAGAGGTTGTCATGCGATTTTTGTTTTTGGATGTGCAAGCTCTAATGTAAAGGAACCTCACTTTATATTGCCCCTTGTGATAGCAACCTTTATTATGCAGTCCATCATTTTTATTTCTTTACCATCACAAGTTCGTACAAAGCTTACTTTCCCTTCCAATAAAACATCGTACATATTTATGAGAAATTTTTATTGCTTTTGCACCGATGACAACTTACTTGAAGGGTCTTGTTCAATCCCTAGGTAGATATAGTGGACTCTATTGACATGAAACTAGATTTAATGGTTTTGAATGCACAAGTAGTATCTCTACTTAATACAAATTTTTGGCTAGCAAAAGATCCTAGACAAGCACCACATGTTAGGAGATCCATAACAATATAACTTCTATGTGAATATAAACAACCCTAACTCATTACGTTGTCTCCCTTATCCAACATCAACAAATTGATATGAAATATTTGATGGGGATTCACAATCATAAAAGATTTCCAATATATTATTTTTATACGTGATACTTCTCTTTCTTTACCACTTTTTCATGGATTGCACCAATGACCAATGTTATGCTTGTTAACTTCCAATAAATTTTATCAACTATACTTCTTTTGTGTGAAGTCATTACTCCCCATGGGAGTAGCATATGATCTTTATTCTTTTATTTTCCACTGCTAAGATTGAAGCAAGAAAGCAAAGAAAAACTCAAACTACTCTTTATTATATATCTCACACACGATTACTTATATAGATAGATCACTAAGCAAACACTCAAAATATATCATACTAAAACTTTATTCTGCTAAATCACGAAACAACTAAGGATCAAACTAAGATAGATAATGATGATAAAAAGTATGATGATATGATATCGGGGCATGATGACCCACAAGTATAGGGGATCTATCATAGTCCTTTCGATAAGTAAGAGTGTCGAACCCAACGAGGTGTAGAAGGAAATGACAAGCGGTTTTCAGTAAGGTATTCTCTGCAAGCACTAAAATTGTAGGTAACAGATAGTTTTGTGATAGGATAATTTGTAACAGGTCACGAGCAATGAAAGTAAATAAAGTGCAGCAAGGTGGCCGAATCCTTTTTGTAGCAAAGGACAAGCCTGGACAAGTTCTTATAATGAGAAAAGGCGCTCCCGAGGACACATGGGAATTATCGTCAAGCCAGTTTTCATCACGCTCATATGATTCGCGTTCGTTACTTTGATAATTTGATATGTGGGTGGATCGGTGCTTGGGTGCCGTCCTTTCTTGGACAAGCATCCCACTTATGATTAACCCCTATTGCAAGCATCCACAACTACAAAAAAAAGTATTAAGGTAAACCTAACCATAGCATGAAACTAGTGGATCCAAATCAGCCCCTTACAAAGCAACGCATAAACTAGGGTTTAAGCTTCTGTCACTCTAGCAACCCATCATCTACTTATTACTTCCCAATGCCTTCCTCTAGGCACAAATAATGGTGAAGTGTCATGTAGTCGACGTTCACATAACACCACTAGAGGAGAGACAACATACATCTCATCAAAATATCAAACAAATACCAAATTCACATGACTACTAATAGCAAGACTTCACCCATGTCCTTGGGAACAAACGTAACTACTCACAAAGCATATTCATGTTCATGATCAGAGGAGTATTTATATGCATTAAGGATCTGAAGATATGATCTTCCACCGGATAAACCAACTAGCATCAACTACAAGGAGTAATCAACACTACTAGCAACCCACAGGTACCAATCTGAGGTTTGGGTACAAAGATTAGATACAAGAGATGAACTAGGGTTTGAGAGGAGATGGTGCTGGTGAAGATGTTGATGGAGATTTACCCCCTCCCGATGAGAGGATCGTTGGTGATGACGATGGTGATGATTTACCCCTCCCGGAGGGAAGTTTCCCCGGCATAACAGCTCCGCCAAAGCCCTAGATTGGTTCCACCAAGGTTCCGCCTCGTGGCGGAGGAGTTTCGTCCCGTAAGCTTGCTTATGATTTTTTTCCAGGGTAAAAGTCTTCATATAGCAGAAGCTAGGCACTGGAGGGCCACCAGGAGGCCCACGAGGCAGGGGCGTGCCCAGCGGGGGTGGGCGCGCCCCCCACCCTCGTGGTCAGGGTGTGGGCCCCCTCTAGTACTTCTTTCGCTCAATAATTCTTATTAATTCCAAAAATGACTTTCGTGGAGTTTCAGGACTTTTGGAGCTATGCAGAATAGGTTTCCAATATTTGCTCCTTTTCCAGCCTAGAATCTCAGCTGTCGGCATTCTCCCTCTTCATATTAAACCTTGTAAAATAAGAGAATAGCCATAAGTATTGTGACGTAACGTGTAATAATAGCCCATAATGCAATAAATATTGATATAAAAGCATGATGCAAAATGGACGTATCAACTCCCCCAAGCTTAGACCTCGCTTGTCCTCAAGCGGAAGCCGATAGATAGAGGTGTCGATAAAAATAAAATACGGACATGAGGGCATCATGATCATTCTTATAACAGCAACATATATAGATTTTGTCATATGATTTCTTATGCTCAAGTAACAATCTATTCACAATGTCAAGTATGCATCATAAACTTCATTGGGAACTAACAAACGATAATCTCAGTCATTGAAGCAACTGCAATTTATCATAACATCGGAAAGAGTCAAGAATAGAGCTTTTCAGCAAGTCCACATACTCAACTATCATATAGTCTTCTACAATTGCTAACAATCACGTAATAATTATGGTTTTGGAGTTTTAATCGGACATAGAGAAAGATAGGGGCTTATTGTGTTGCCTCCCAAGGTTTTATCTCAAGGGTAATGTCAACAATAATAGTTCATGCTAACTTACATCCAATTGGATATATATATATATATATATATATATATATATATATATATATATATATATATATATCAGGATCTTTCCAACACGAGGTGCTTGCCAAAGGATAAAATGAAAAAGGGAAAGGTGAGGATCACCTTGACTCTTGCATAATGTAAAAGACATAAAGTAAAAGATAGGTCCTTCGTAGAGGGAAGCAGAGGTTGTAATGTGCTTTTAGGGTTGGATGCACAAAATCTTAATGCAAAAGAACGTCACTTTATATTTCCACTTGTGATATGAACCTTTATTATGCAGTCCGTCGCTTTTATTACTTTCATACCACACGATCATATAAAGCTTATTTTCTCTGCACTAATGAGTCATACATATTTATAGAGCAATTTCTATTGCTTGCAACATGACAACTTACTTGAAGGATCTTACTCAATCCATAGGTAGGTATGGTGGACTCTCATGGTAAAACTGGGTTTAAGGATATTTGGAAGCACAAGTAGTATATCTACTTGGTGCAAGGAATTTGGCTAGCATGAGGGGGAAAGGCAAGCTCAACATGTTGGACGATCCATGAGAATATACATTAACTAAGATGTGAGAAAACATAACCCATTATGTTGTCTTCCTTGTCCAACATCAACTCTTTAGCATGTCATACTTTAATGAGTGCTCACAATTATAGAAGATGTCCAAGATAGTATATTTATATGTGAAAACCTCTCTTTCTTTATTACTTCCTATTAATTGCATCGATGACCAAAACTATGTTTGTCAACTCTCAACAACTTTTATGTATCATACTCTTTATGTGTGAAGTCATTACTATCCATAAGATGAATATGAACTCTTTTATTTCTTTTTGTTCTTTCATTCTCAAGATCATAGCAAGATAGCAAAGCCCTTGAATCAACACTAATCTTTATTATATAGCTCACGGACTCGATTACATAGAGGGATCACAAAGCAAAACTCAAAACTAAATCATACCAAACTTTATCCTACTAAATCAAGATATTACCAAAAGGATCAAACTAAGAAAACAATAAAGATAGGAGTGTGGTGGTGATATGATACCGGGGCACCTCCCCCAAGCTTGGCAGTTGCCAAGGGGAGTGCCCATACCCATGTGATTATGTCCTCGGAGGTGGTGAAGAAGGTGGTGATGATGATGGATAGTCGCACATCGCGCGTAGAAGCTCCTCCAGTTTGCGGATAATGCCCTTGAGTGCGATTATATGCTCCTTCAACAAAATATTTTCTTGTGTGAGATACTTGTTTTATATATGAGCTAACTCAATCATCTTGAAAGCTTCAATCTCAGTTGGGGTAAATAGGTTAGGTAGAGGTTGAGGGATGTTTTCTTCTTCCGCCGTTGGAGCTTGATCCTCCATGGCCTTCTTGATCCCTTCATCCTTGTTGACCTCCTTCGGTTCTTCTCTTTTCAGCTCTATCTTCAATAGCCAAGCATCCTTCTCTTCATTGTTGGTGGAGGGTGACGTCATGATGCTCTAGATCTGTTAGAACAACAGCTCAAAACAAAGACAGAGGATATTTGTGTGACACGGTGGTCAAAACTTTCGGGAGATTATATAATAAATTTTTACCGACAAAAAGAAGTATCGTGCAAAAAAACGGAGTCGGGAGAGCACACGAGGTGCCCACGAGGCAGGGGCGCGCCCAGTAGAGGTGGGCGCACCCTACACCCTCGTGGACGCCTCGTGTCCTTCCCGGACTACTTCCTATTTTTCCTATTTTCTTAAATATTCCAAAACAGAGAAAAATTGCTATTAGAACCATTTTGGAGTCGGTTTACTTACCGTACCACATACCTATTCCTTTTTCGAGTCTGAAACATTCTGGAAAGTGTCTCTTATGTACTCCTCCGGGGATATGGTTTCAATAATATTAGTTTCAACATTTATAGGATTACCTGAGATAAAATGTTTGATCCTTTGACCGTTCACCACCCTCGGACTTGTGCCTTCGAAGTTATTGATTTTTATGGCACCGGAACGATAGACCTCCTCGATAACGTAAGGACCTTCCCATTTAGAGAGAAGTTTTCCTGCAAAAAATCTTAAACGAGAGTTGAAAAGCAACACATAATCTCCTACATTAAACTCACGCTTTTGTATCCTTTTGTCATGCCATCTTTTAACTTTTTCTTTAAACAACTTGGCATTCTCATAGGCTTGGGTCCTCCATTCATCAAGTGAGCTAATGTCAAATAACCTTTTCTCACCGGCAAGTTTGAAATCATAGGTGAGCTCTATAATAGCCCAATATGCCTTATGTTCAAGTTTGAGAGGTAAGTGACATGCTTTTCCATAAACCATCTTATACGGGGACATACCCATAGGATTCTTATATGAAGTTCTATAAGCCCATAATGCATCATCAAGTTTCTTGGACCAATTCGTCGTAGATCTATTAACAGTCTTTTGCAAAATTAATTTGACCTCTCTATTACTCAACTCTACTTGACCACTAGACTGTGGGTGATATGGAGATACAATTCTATGACTAACATCATACTTAGCAAGCATGTTATGAAAAGCACCATGAATAAAATGTGAACCACCATCAGTCATTAAGTATCTAGGGACTCCAAACCTCGGAAAAATAACTTCTTTAAGCATCTTAATATAAGTGTTATGATCAGCACTACTAGTTGGAATAGCTTCTACCCACTTAGTAACGTAATCAACAGCAACTAAAATATGTGTATAACCATTAGAGGAAGGAAAAGGTCCCATATAATCAAAGCCCCAAACATCAAATGGTTCATAACAAGAGAATAATTCATAGGCATTTCTTGATGTCTAATAATATTACCAATTGTTTGACATTCATCACAAGACAAGACAAACTTACGGGCAGCTTTGAAGAGACTAGGCCAATAAAAACCGGATTGCAATACCTTATGTGCAGTTCTATCTCCAACATGGTGTCCTCCATATGCCTAGGAGTGACACTTGCATAGGATCTATTCATGTTCATGCTCAGGTACACAACGTCTAATAACACCATCTACTCCTTCTTTATAAAGGTGTGGGTCATCTCAGAAGTAATGTCTTAAATCATAAAAGAACTTTTTCTTTCGCTGGTATGTGAAACTAGGTGGTATAAATTTAGCACCAATGTAATTAGCATAATCAGCATACCATGGAGCAGTACGAGAAGCATTTATGACAGCTAATTGTTCATCAGGAAAGCTATCATCAATAGGTAGTGGGTCTTCAAGAACATTCTCTAATGTAGACAAGTTGTCTCCAACGGGGTTCTCAGCTCCCTCTCTATCAATAATATGCAAATCAAATTCTTGGAGCAAGAGGACCCATCTAATAAGTCTAGGTTTAGCATCTTTCTTTTCCATAAGATATTTAATAGCAGCATGATCAGTGTGAATAGTTACTTTAGAATCAACAATGTAAGGTCTGAACTCATCACATGCAAATACAACTACTAAGTATTTCAAATGCTTCTACACAATCATCTTCGAAGACAAAAGGAATATCTTTTGTAATAAATTAGTCAGAGGCCTAGAGATTTTAGAAAAGTCCGTAATGAACCTCCTATAAAAACCGGCATGACCAAGGAAACTTCTTATACCTTTAATGTCCATGGGACACGACATCTTTTCAATAGCATCAACTTTAGCTTTATCAACCTCGATACCTCTTTCAGAAATTTTATGCCCCAAGACAATGCCTTCATTAACCATAAAGTGGCACTTCTCCCAATTCAAGATGAGACTAGTGTCTTCACATCTCTGCAAAACTCGATCAAGGTTGCTCAAGCAATCATCAAAAGAGGATCCATAAACGGAGAAATCATCCATGAAGACCTCACAAAAGTCAGAGAATATAGCCATCATGCATCTTTGAAAGGTAGTAGGTGCATTACATAAACCAAAAGGCATACATCTATAAGCAAAAGTACCGAAAGGGCAAGTAAAAGTAGTCTTTGCTTGATCGTCCGCTGACACAGGTATTTGAGAGAAACCAGAATAACCATCTAGAAAGCAGAAATGTGTATGTTTGGATAGTCTTTCTAGCATTTGATCAATAAAAGGTAAAGGGCAATGATCTTTCTTAGTAGATTTATTTAATTTACGGAAATCAATTACCATCCTATAACTTGTAATAATTCTTTGTGGTACCAATTCATCTTTATCATTTGGGACTACAGTAATACCTCCCTTCTTAGGGACACAATGGACAGGAGTTACCCACTCACTATCAGCAACAGGATAAATTATACCTGCCTCAAGGAGCTTTAGTATTTCCTTTCTTACCACTTCTTTCATCTTAGGGTTTAATCATCATTGATGATCTCTAACCTGTTTGGCGTCTTCGTCCAATTTTATTTTGTGTTGGCATAGAGTGGGACTAATGCCCTTAAGATCATCAAGAGTATATCCAATAGCAGCACAGTGCTTCTTCAGAGTTTTCAATGATATTTCCTCTTCCTACTCTGAAAGGTTAGCACTAATAATAACAGGATATATCTTGTTTTGATCAAGATAAGCATATTTAAGAGTATCAGGTAAAGGTTTAAGCTCAAACACAGGATCACCCTTGGGTGGAGGAGGATCCCCTAGGATATCAACAGGCAAGTTGTGTTTCAAAATAGGACCATGTTTAAAGAATACTTCATCTATCTCCCTTCTTTCATTCATAAACATATCATTTTCATGGTCTAGCAAATACTGTTCTAACGGATCAGTAGGTGGCACGGAAATAGAAGCAAGACCGATAATTTCATCCTTACTAGGCAAATTTATCATGGGGTTGTCTATGAAACTTAGCAAAATTAAACTCATGAGACATATCCCCTAAGCCAATTGTAACAACATCCTTTTCGCAATCAATCCTAGCATTGACAGTATTCAAGAAGGGTCTACCAAATATAATGGGACAAAATCTATCTTGTGGGGAACCAAGAACAAGAAAATCAGCAGGTTGTTTAACTTTCCCACACAAGACTTCGACATCTCTAACAATCCCAATTGGTTAAATAGTATCTCTATTTGCAAGCTTAATAGTAACATCAATATCTTCTAACTCAGCGGGTGCAATATCATGCATAATTTCTTTATATAAGTAAATAGGTATTGCACTAGCACTAGCACCCATATCACATAAGCCATGATAACAATGGTCTCCTATTTTAACAGAAATAGCAGGCATGCCTACAACAGGTCTATGTATCTTTGCATCGGGTCTATCAATATTAACAGCTTCCTCAGAGAAGTAAATAACATGCCCATCAATATTATCAGCCAAGAGATCTTTAACCATAGCAATACTAGGTTCGACTTTAATTTGCTCAGGGGGTGTATATGTTCTAGTATTTCTCTTACGAACAATAGTTGAATCTTTATCCTAACAGGGGAAGGTGGTTTCTCAACATAAGTAGTAGGAACAATAGGATCAATATAAGTGATAATCTTTTCTTCAACTATAATAGGTGCAACTACTTTTACTTCAATGGGAGGATTATATTTAAACCACTTCTCCTTAGGGAGATCAACGTGAGTAGCAAAAGATTCACAGAAAGAAGCTACTATCTCAGAGTCAAGTCCATATTTAGTGCTAAATTCACGAAAAGCATCGGTGTCCATAAAAGACTTAACACAATCAAACTTAGGTGTCATACCTGACTCCTTACCATCATCGGAACCCCAATCTTCAGAGTTGTGTTTAATTATTTCCAATAAGTCCCACTTGAATTCAATAGTCTTCAGCATATAAGAACCAGCACAGGAAGTATCGAGCATGGTGCGATCATTGAGAGAAAGCCGAGCATAAAAATTTTGAATGATCATTTCTCTTGAGAGCTCATGATTGAGGCATGAATATACATTGACTTAAACCTCCCCCAAGCTTGAGCGATGCTTTCTCCTTCACGAGTCCAAAAATTATATATATAATTACGATCACGATGAACAAGATGCATAGGATAGAACTTCTGGTGAAATTCCAATTTCAATCGTTTATAGTCCCAAGATCCCATATCATCATGTATCCTATACCATGTCAATGCATTTCCCTTCAAAGATAAAGGGAAGACCTTCCTCTTAACAACATCATCGGGTATACCTGCAAGCTTAAATAATCCACAAACTTCATCCACATAGATAAGTTGTAAATCGGGATGCAATGTTCCATCTCCTGCAAAGGGATTAGCTAGTAGTTTCTCAATCATACCCGAACGAATTTCAAAGTAAACATTTTCAGTAGGTTCAGTAGGTTGAGGAGCAACTCTTTTCTCTACTGGTCGGGGCGAAGATGCCCCGAACAAGTCCCTCAAAGGATTAGTTTCCATAGTAACAAGTGACAGTAAATTTCAGCACACTATATAAATGTTTCCTTACTAAGTTCCACTCACCAAAGGCGCTTCACTCCCCGATAATGGCGTCAGAAAAGAGTCTTGATGACCCACAAGTATAGGGGATCTATCATAGTCCTTTCGGTAAGTAAGAGTGTCGAACCCAATGAGGAGCAGAAGGAAATGACAAGCGGTTTTCAGTAAGGTATTCTCTGCAAGCACTGAAATTGTAGGTAACAGATAGTTTTATGATAAGATAATTTGTAACGGGTAACGAGCAATGAAAGTAAATAAAGTGCAGCAAGGTGGCCCAATCCTTTTTGTAGAACGGGACAAGCCTGGACAAGTTCTTATAATGAGAAAAGGCGCTCCTAAGGACACATGGGACCTATCATCAAGCTAGTTTTCATCATGATCATATGATTCGCGTTTGTTACTTTGATAATTTGATATGTGGGTGGACCGGTGCTTGGGTGCTGCCCATTCTTGGACAAGCGTCCCACTTATGATTAACCCATATTGCAAGCGACCATTTGGTACTGTCACTAGTTCGGCATACTATAGAAACCCTTTGGTATAGGTAGACGTGCTTTTTCTACAAAAGGGTGGGAGCATAAAATGTAGGTGAGTCAATTGCGTGTGGCCTTCAAGTATTTCATATTGTAACAATATTAGATCGACATCCAAACAAAGGTGCATGCACGGGGCCAGCGGCCTTTCAGGGTACATCTTAAAAAGGTCACACTTCAGAACCAGTAAAGGGCGCAGTCAATTGCTCATTCATTGCCTGAGATACTTTCCGAGGAACTGTCAACAGAACGAACATCCTCCATTCTTTCAGTACCTTCAGCAGTCCGTTGAGAGAGAGCCCTTCCACACGGGACTCCCGGATCACTATGGCCGACTTTCATCTCTGTTCGACCAGTCGGTCTCACAGTCAGGCAGGCCCAACGGGTTGGATTGCTCGTGTGTCCATGGGACAAATCCCATTTGAAATGGATGGTGTGAGTTTGTCTCGAAACGGCCGGCTTTGGTTCAGCTCTCGGGGCCACCTTACACACTAATAAAATCGTCAGCTTCCTTCCCCATATACAAATAAACAAGATCCGGAAGAGTTTCTGCTTTCGCACGCACCTCGACCGCTGGATTATGTTGAAGAGTCAAAATCCTTTATTTCAGGGGATTTACCTTTTCTTTCCAAATGAATTTATGCTTAGTCTAAAATTGGTAATTAAAAAAAGAGTGGGGTAGCTCAGTAATTCTGAATCTTTTCTCTTCCAGCCCCCGGCCCCTCTTTGATAAGGAAAGTTTTCATTTCTAAAATTAAAAATTAGTCTCCTTTTAAAAGGAACTGGCCAATTCACTTCGAAAAACTACGTTCTAAGGGGACTGCCCACATTCATACATTTCATTCATTTTTTTGAAAGCTTTTCATTTCATTCATTCATTGTTCTGTTGTGGATTCGAACCACTAGCACAAATTTGATTTCGTGTCAAAGGGGGACAGCTTTGGCCTGCAACCGTTTCCACTTTACGGCCCACAACTTGTGTTCTTCGGTATTAATTCGGTTTCTGTTTGTTTGGAACTTTAGGACATCCTTGGGGAAATGCACCTGGTGCAGCAGCTAATCGTTGCTTCAGATGTGTATGAGAAGGAAGCGTCTCACATGACTCTTAGATAGAAACCAACATAGTCTATGAATTAGCACTGGGTCACAGGCTCCTTCGAAGCAAACATTCGCAGCGCTCCTCGCATTCAAGCTCTTGCTTTGTCCTATGGCCTGCCCTCTAAGCAAAAGCCGACCCAACTGAGACCTGAGGATGAGGCTCATTAGGCGCTTAAATGTGGCGCCGACATTTATCAAACCGAAGGGCATCCGCTTGTAGCAGAAGGAAGGGGCGATAAAACTCGTTTTTTCTTTGTCTTCCTAGGTCCTCAAGCTTGCACCCGCTCGACGCCTTTTTCATTGTTCATTCTGAGGTGGATTCGAATCACTCTCTCCGTTTGGATTTCGAGTCCAAAAGGCCCGGCGAAAGAGGATTTTCAGTCCTATGCCCGCTGCCAGCCAGAATGGCTCTTTATTGTTATTGCGATGGTGACGAGGAACAAAGGGCCAGGGAGATCATCGAAATTACCTCTGGCCCCCATCCGCGTGAGAGGCATCGCTACCGGGCCGGGCCAATACCAAATGTGACAACCTTCAATTCAAGTTACAAAACCTTGAATTTGAAACAGACTTAAGCTGAAGCCTTAGTAGATGTCGATGGAAAGGTGAGAAGAGCTGATCGAACCTACCAAGCAACGGTTAGTTGTGCGGGGGCAGGGCGTTTACTTGAAAATGACAACCGCCTGTTCCAGCAGCGGGAGCCATGCCATGGATTCTCTTTTCTGGGCTAGCTCTATACCATTTCCATAGTAATACTGCCTTGGTGAATCCCTTATCTTGCTGCAGCAGGCTAAATTGGTTTTGCCAGCGTCATACAATGTGACTAAGTTTTGTGACTAGTTTCTGGGCCCGGATTCTCCCAGGACCGAGCGAGGAAGCTTACTTACCAGGGATGGATACCAATTCAGATGGATTTCCGTATTCACTTATGAGGCTCGAATCTCCTCTTCCACACTGGCAGCACCTAAGTCAATTCGTTTGAAATGAGACAAAGAAAAGAGTTTAAAGACGACTCAAAAATTTTGGAAGGATTTTCCCTTTGAAGTCAGTACGAATTTGTCGGATTTCGGGTTCTGGCAGACCCTCAAGGTTCAAACTCTGGGGTGCGCGCGGAGATCGCACCTCCTACCTACCTATGTCTCGTTGTCTCGCAAGGATCTAAACTACACGAAGAACAACACAAGGGACACGAGGTTTATACTAGTTCGGGCCACCATTGTGGTGTAATACCTTACTCTAGTTTGTGGTGTGGTAGATTGCCTCAGGGGCTGGTGATGAACAATACAAAGGAAGAACTGCCTCGCGAGGGGAGGAGTTCTTGTGGTGGTGGTGCTTCTTGGGAAGGATTGAATCCAAATCCCTTTTCGATGTCTCTCTCTAGATCTGTGGATGGATGCCCACATGCCCTTCCACTGTGGTGGATAGTCCTATTTATAGAGCGAGGCCTTGGTCCTCTTCCCAAATATTGAGCGGGAAGGGCGCCAACAATTGGCCATTTGAAGGGGAACATCTAGTACACTTATCCTATCTAAAGTCGGTCCTCGCCTGCCAAAGACTCTGACGGTGACGTCGGCTTGGGCTCCACGATGACCTCCCTCCTGCCGTTCTGCTGGTCTTGGTCTTGTTGCACCGAAATGGTTGCCTTTGCTTGATACTCTTGCCTGCGCTTGCCCCCTTTGCACCAAAGAGGAAACAAGGACTCTGTGCAGGCCAGCGCCCGCCTGGCTGCGGTCGTCATGGCTTGCGTCATGAGCACCTCGTGAGGTACCCCGCCTTGATCTCTCTGCCTCCTTGTGAACCAGCCTGATGAGGCTGTGCCGAGGAAGCTTCTTGTCGTCTGCCCCGCGAGGCTTGGCCCCTCGCGAGGGTCTTGAGCATGTGTTGATGAAGATGGGCTATACTGGGCCACTCCTTGAGCCACGCCACAGGCCGCAGGTAGGCAAGTCTGGGTACCCCCATTCCCAGAACGCCGACAGTAGCCCCCGGGCCCAAGGCGCGCCTGGACTTGGCTTAGCAGAGAAGCGAAGGGGCAAGTGCGAAGCGCCGCGGGCCCCAACAGCCTGCGGCCTTGGGCGCCGCGTGGCGGTTGATTGGACGCAGGCGTCCTTGTTTCCCCAGGCCTCCTTATTTTGCACCTGGCTAGGCGGACCCGCAGTTGCACACAGTCATCCCTCTTCTCGCCGCTGGCGCATCCCCTGCTCTTCCTCCCCTTGAGCTTCAACCTCCGCTTCCAATCGAGTCTTGAACCCTCCCCTTCCTGTCGCCATGGCGCCAACGAATAAGGGAAAGGGAAGAATCCTGTGCCCTCGCCTCGCTCGCCGCTGTCGACGGCTCCTGCTGTCGACCAGTCGATCATACTCAATCTGGAAGCCTTGGACAAGGTCAGTTCCGCCCTTGCCACCACCTTCAACGAGTGTGGGAGGACGACGGTCTGGCCCGCGTCTCACTTCTCCATTGACAGAATAGTCACCGAGGTCCGGTACTTCGCTGATGCCCTGTGGGCGGGACTGGTTCCCCCCTTTTCTGATTTCTTCAACGCCGTACTTTCCCATTACCAGATTCACATGATGCATTTGGGTCCTGAATCCATCGCTCTCCTTGCCGTCTTCGCTTTTGTTTGCGAGGTGATGATGGGCATTCCTCCTTCGGTTGCCTTGCTACGCCACTTCTTCTCTTTGCGCCTCAGCGACCCCAACCAATGTTCGGGGTGCGTGAGCTTCCTCCCCGCACCAGGAGCGGAAGCCTCGGGGATTGATTTCAGCCTTCCTCCACCTGCGACTGGGTTCTGAGAGCGGGTGGCTATACATGGATGTCGGAGTGCCCAGCCCCCTACTCTCGGAGCCAACCTTGCCCGCTGTCCCCAACTCGAGCTGGGGCCATGAGACGCTCATGAGCCCCTGGCTCGCCTTCGTCTAGCGTCGCTTCGGGAACTTGAGGGCGCTTGGTGTGACGGCACCCAAGGTGGTGAAGGAGTTCCTCCAGAGCAGCATTGCCCCTCTCCAGTGTCATTCCCGTCGGATGTGGACCTTCGGGGGGCGTGAAGACCGGATGAGGCTCCAGAAAGAAGATCTGGCGCCTGAAGTGCTGAGGAAGGTTCTCATGATTCTGACTGGGGATCCTTCCCCTGGCAGCCTCCGGCAAGGGGGTGCCTTGTTGTACCTTTCCTCAGGCAGGGCTGATTTCGTGAAGCAGATGCCCAGCTTTGATGGATGGGGGCTGCGCCCAGCAGGCCTCATGGGATCTCGTGAAACCCAGTTGCGGTGGTTTCCCTCCCGGTTGCCCACGGCGGTCCTTCCTCGAGTGGTGGAGCTGGGAGGCAAGGGCCACCGGGGGCTAAGGGGGCTGCTGTCGGGATAACGATGCCGCGTGGAACTCTTGAGGTGGCAGCTTCTGAGGCCTACCCTGCGGCGGCCGAAGGCATTGAGCTGCGGCCTGCGGCTTCCGTGGCAGAGGCTCCTGAGGCCCCGGCCACCCTCAATGGGGCGGCGTCTAGCAGCGTGCGCCAGGGCAATGTCCCTGATGCCGGTCACCTTGGCGCTTCTTCCTCGCCGCAGACTGACCCTTGCACCGAGCTACTAGGCCGCTTTCGCGTGGACTTCGAGGCTCTCCAAAAGAGAAGGGAGGCCTTGGGTGGTGATGATTACCCCTGTCGCCTATTGAAGCGCGGGAAGTACTTCGCCATTGATGATTAAGCCTTCTCCTTTCTTAATCCTTTACTTTCCCGTTGCTTCAACTGACCATTGCCCTGCAGGGCCCTTCCTGCCGAGTTCATGGAGATGGCCGAGGAGCCATCTCCCCAGGCCTCGCCCTCTCCACCGACCCCAATCGTCCCGAGCTCGAGTACTACCCTTGTTTTGAGGTCAGTTGGAGAGGTGAGCATCCTGCGGTGCATCCTGATCCTGTGCTCCTCGTGACCCTCCTTCGCGAGCCCTCCCGGGGCACAGCCAGCCTGCCCCGGGCCTTGGTCATGGACGATGACTGGCTGAGGTCGATCTCGCATTCTTCCTTGGAGGACGAACCGGCTGTGGGCCAGGCTTCTGGTGCGGCGCGCCCGACCATCACGAGGGCGCCAGCCCCCAGCCCCCTGCCCAGAGGGGGCGTGCCGGTTCGTGTCCCTCCGCGCGCGCCAGGGGCGGAGGACGATGCGGAAGACGTGCTTGAGCGCGCTCAGGAGCGTCGCGCCCTTCGCCAAGGGTTTCTCCAGAGGGCGGCTGACACAGTGAGCCAGCTCGGTGTAGAGCTTGCCGTTGAGGACGCGTGCCTTGAGGCCGAGGGCCTGGGCCTAGCTGATGAGAGGCACAAGCTGAAGGTGGCTGTTGCCCTTGCGCGCCACCAGTGTGACCTCGACAATGCGAAGGCCGAGGCATCGCTGGCGGCTTCTCGGGAGGCCTGCGCCCAAGTCGTCGAGGAGGCCAAGGAGGCTGACCAGTGGCGCAAGGCTGCAGAGGAGCGGGCGCGGGAGCTCCAGGCCTGGAGTAGCTCCCTGGAGCAGCAGGTGGAGCTGCGTGAGGTGGCCCTTGCGTCGATGAAGGGAGCTTCGGTCGACCAGGCGGAGCTCTAGAGACATGAGGAGGTGCTGACGCTGGAGGCTGCCGAGCGCACCCGTGACCTCGAGCGGTTGGAGACGAGAGAGCGCCTGGTGGCGCAAGCGGAGGATGATGTCGCCGTGCGGGAAGCCCGAGCCCTAGAAGAGGTTGATCGCCGGGTGGCGGAGGCCCGCTCGAACCTCGAGTGCGAGTACGAGGGGAGGCTGGAGCTGACCAGAGTCGAAGCAGAGGGCAGGACCGCCGCCCTGAGGGCCAGGCTAGATGAAGCGACGCATCATGCGGACGCTGCCGGGGCCGCCCTTGGCGCAGCACAAGTGGAGCTGGCTTCCTCCCGCGCCGAGTTGCTTCTTCTCCATCAAAGGGTTGACGTGGCTGAGGCCGTTGCGTGGTGGAACAAGGACAAGATACGCCAGCGGCAGACCTTGGAGCACATGCATGGCCCTATGCTCCGCACGCTCCGGGAAAGAGCTAACACGGCCTTGGGCAACATCTGCGAGGCAGCCGTTGGGGAGCCTCATGAGGTCAACTATGCTGGTAACCTTCAGTTCTTCACTGGTGTGGTGATGCAGCTAGAGGCTCGGTCGGGCAGAGCCAACAGGTTGGAGGAGGAGAGGAGCCATGCCCTGCTTGGGCATGCTTTTTCTTGCGTCTTCAGTCATCTTCAGGACAAGGACCCCCACTTTGACTTTGATGCCGCCATCACCCCGGTACCCCTGGCCATCCGAGGCGACCTGGCACATTGGGTGGAAGACAACGTGGACGCCCTTGTCAGGGCCTTCACCGCCGACGACGACGGTGTGGTTGCTGATGAGGGCGGCGTGGTGAATGGCCCGTATGCTAATGATGGCGATGTAGAGGGCGATGGCGAGGCCAGCGAGGCCAGTGAGGACTCCGGAGGTGCCCTTGAGGATGCATTGGGGGATTTATCCGATTGACCACGCGCTGTTCCTGCTTTTTACCCTGCGCAAAGAGAGTTCTGGCTTGGCCCTGAAAGTTGTAAGAGCATTTTGGGAGGGGGAGATCCTCATGTAAAAACTTGCAGTTAGCGTATTTGTAGACATGATGTCGCCTGCATGCCTGCACCGAGCGATTGGTCTCGCGACGAGTCAATTGGCTTGTTTACCTTCGACCCGCGTGGGCCCTGAGCGAGCCTGCGGGGGGGCGTGGTGTCCTGAGTGCCTCCTGAATGAACCCATTGAACCAGTAATGAGAACCTCCTGAGAGGGCGCGGCGACGGTAGTCCGGGCAGCGCGCATGCTGGGCCTAGCCCGACTCACGAGGGGCTCACGAGGGGAGGCAGCTGAAGCTGGATGGACGCAAAGCGGTAGCCAGAACACGAGAGATTGCTTGAACGAGACTAAACACCCCTTCCCCGAACACACGCAAGTCTCAAGCTCAAATCCAACTTAAATTCAAACAGGGGGAAAACGACAACCAAGGGAAAGGCAAAAAAAGCAGAAAGGTCGCGTCCGCCACCTAGTCTAGTCTTTGACGTCTTCTCACCAGCGCGGAGCTAAGTGCTGCCACTGGGCGTGGGCGGGAGCCCCCGAGGCCCGAGGGCGGCTCTCTGGAGACTCCGGGGCGTGTACAGCCCCACTCATTATTACGTGAGAGTGTCACGGGGCGGCGAACTTCACAGGCACTGGGCCTTCTTCACAGGTACCGGCCTTGCTTCATATCGCCAGACGAGGGCCCCGCCTTGCGCCACACTCTATTGCCATCGACGACGGCCGGAGACCGAGGAGGCCGCCGATGGGATAGAGCGGTCACCAGCGGTTCCCCCGATGACCATGGGTCCTCTGTCTAGGGTAGGCCCTGAGGCACCTCCCCGACAAAGGGCCTACCTCCTGAGGACGCCTTGCTCCGAGCATCGCGGGGGCGAGTCCGGATCTCGGACCCTTTCCTGCAGCCCCCGGTGCCCTCCTCCTGAGGGGTAGGAAGCTGCTGGATTGGGGAAGCCATCCGTCGCGACGACCTATACCTCATGTGGTGCATGGTTAGCGTATGCCTGCTCCTGAGAAATTAGCGGTACCCGATAGTCGCTGCCTCCAGCGCGGTCGACGAGGCTTTCCCGGGGCTCCTGAAAGAGCTCATCTTTGGGTGTCTCCTCCCCCCAGCCTGGGCTGAGGAACGAGCCATGGTATTCTTCGTGTGTGTGCCCTTGATCCACCATGTGGGGCACATACGCTTCCGGGGCCGCCGCCCCGAATGCCTCGCCGTACTGCCCCGTGTGCCACGTTGTCCTGCTTGGGGTGCCAACCTGGGGGTGGTAGCGCGGCGGCCCACTGGGACCATGGGCTATAGTGAATCCCCCTTCGCTGGTCGGAGGCGGAGGCGGCACTGTTGGTAGCCCGACGCTGACGGCCAGGTTGGCGTTGGGGCGGCATTGGAACCCGCTCAGAGTAGCGCGGGCGCGTGTGGGGACTCCGTGCAGTCCGCCTTGGACCTGAGGCGGCGGCTGGGTGCAGAAGGGGTGAGCCCCCGAGGCGGCGGAGCCCAGGAGCTCTGCCACCCGCTCCAATAGCACGTTGTGGCCGCCCTCCGGCAGCCTGCATTGTAGCAGCTCTCGCGCCACCGTGAGCGCGGCCCTTGAGTTCGCCTGCTCCCGCCGGGTGTACGGCGCCATGGTCATGGCGTTGCTTGAGGCCCGTGCTGCCGACCGTACCTACCGCGGCGTGAGAGCTGGTGCCGCCTGACCGCGTCGCCCGCGGCCCGCAGCGCCCTGCGGACCGCGGGCCGCCTGGGGCACAGGGCTGAGGTCGCCCTGGGCGAGCGGCTCAGCGTGGGCGGGCCAGGCCGCCCAGGGATCGAGATTGCCCGTCGAGTCGCCGGACATGATGATGACGATGTGACGGTACGCGAGGTGGTGGGAGAAGGATTCCGGCGCACCCCTACCTGGCGCGCCAAATGTCGGATTTCGGGTTCCGGCAGACCCTCAAGGTTCGAACTCTGGGGTGCGCACAGAGATCGCACCTCCTACCTACCTACGTCTCGTCGCCTCGCAAGGATCTAAACTGCACAAAGAACAACATAAGGGACACGAGGTTTATACTAGTTCGGGCCACCATTGTGGTGTAATACCCTACTCTAGTTTGTGGTGTGGTAGATTGCCTCAGGGGCTGGTGATGAACAATACAAAGGAAGAACTGCCTCGCGAGGGGAGGAGTTCTTGTGGTGGTGGTGCTTCTTGGGAAGGATTGAATCCAGATCCCTTTTCGATGTCTCTCTCTAGATCTGTGGATGGATGCCCAGATGCCCTCCCAATGTGGTGGCTAGTCCTATTTATAGAGCGAGGCCTTGGTCCTCTTCCCAAATATTGAGCGGGAAGGGCGCCAACAATTGGCCATTTTGAAGGGGAACATCTAGTACACTTATCCTGGCTAAAGTCGGTCCTCGCCTGCCAAAGACTGTGACGGTGACGCCGGCTTGGGCTCCACGATGACCTCCCTCCTGCCGTTCTGCTGGTCTTGGTCTTGTTGCACCGAAATGGTTGCCTTTGCTTGATACTCTCGCCTGCGCTTGCCCCCTTTGCACCAAAGAGGAAAGAAGGACTCTGCATAGGCCGGCGCCCGCCTGGCTTCGGTCGTCATGGCTTGCGTCATGAGCACCTCGTGAGGTACCCCGCCTTGATCTCTCCGCCTCCTCGCGAGCCAGCCTGACGAGGTTGTGCCCGAGGAAGCTTCCTGTCGTCCGCCCTACGAGGCTTGGCCCCTCGCGATGGTCTTGAGCATGTGTTGATGAAGATGGGCCATAATGGGCCACTCCTTGAGCCACGCCATAGGCAGGCAAGTTTGGGTACCCCCGTTCCCAGAACACCGACAGAATTGCATGGCTGCATGCTGCCTTTATGAACAAACAAACTTTGCAGAGCCGTTTCACCTAATCGATTCTGTCGGGGGGCAGAAACGGGCAAGAATCTCTTCTGTCGTAGAGGCCTCGTTGAGTGCTTCCGCTATGGGGCATTCACTTCTCTTCAAGCTCGGGACTAGCAAAACATGGATCCGATGCCCATCTCTTTTTCCACTTTGCAAGGCTGCGGAAAGCCAGAAAGAGAATTTCCTCCGATTTAAGAACCGAAAGGAGTTTATCCAGATTTGGTACCAAACCCGGGAAAAACCCTAAATGTTGTCTTAACACCCTCTCCTCCGGTGAACCTGCGATCGCCGCCTCTAACTGACTGCTCAACTGAGGTCGTCTACAACAACCTTAACCGCACAAGCCTGGGCTAGGAGAAATCCAACAAGAAATCGATACGATCCACATCATAATCCATATTGGATTCCCAAATTTATTAAAGAAAAAAGGAGCAATCGAAGAATTAGAGAAAGATCTACAAAAGGAAATTCTGCGATTAGGAAAAGAATAGCAATAGCTAAATGATGGTGCGCAATATCGGTCAGCCAGAGACCATCGGTTACTGGATCTAGTCCTCCATGAAAAGTCAGAAATTCTGCGTATTTGGACCAATTTAAAGTGCCGAGGACCGGTGTTGGCGCTCCTGGTTCATGGGATCCTAACCGCGATAAGAATTTGAAAAGTAATTATCAACTTTAAGGATCCATAGGTTGATTCACTTGTGAACTATGGGATGGGACAAGATTCAAAAGTACCAAAAGTAAGTTAAGTGGGATGCTGAGTTCATTGCTGCGATCGAGGGTCCAAAGCCAGCCAATTTGATGACCGGATCGCTTCTGCTCTGGGCCGTATGATCTTCGGGATGCAGAATAGGGGATCGCTTGTAAAATGGACCAGCTCCATTTTCCATTTATTTAGTTAGTTTTTCTTAATGAAATTGAAATTATTAAAGAGGGCAAATAAAAATAAAGAAACAACTTTGCTGACCATGATATATTTTTATCTAGGCGGAAGAGTCCTCTTAATATTTATTGGATTCCATTTTCAAATAAAGACATCTTGTAGTTAGAAATCACCTTTAGAATCATCAGCCTCTGTCCCTACACTGACTCGCTTATCCGCGATCGATCAAGTCTCTTCCCTCTCGTATGACTGTCAAAGTGGAGTTCCTTCTCTATAAGAAGAGCTGGTCTAGAGTGTGATGGTATAACTCTAGCCAGCAGGTGGGAGGGAACGAAGCTCTTTCCCGATCTTGAGCTAGAATCCCTAGAGCCTCCGGTATCAGAGCCGAGACAACGACGGGTTCTCCACCCATACGGGGATGGAGCGAGAGACTTTAGGCAAGTGGTTCTGGTAGCTCAGCTGGTTAGAGCAAAACAAGCAACGGATTGAGCAACTAGCGCGAAAGCCGTTGTGTCGCCGCAAGAGCAAGAGAAGAGAAAGGGCACGACATCTAAGCGAGTGCGAGGCGAGACTTGCGAAACCTCGAGATATCCTTTGATTCACTTTAAGGATCCGGGAGCCATATAAGGATGAGTTAGCCGTAGGATATGATTCATTCTTGGGAAGGGAATAAGGGGATCAAGAATGATGCTTCCCGAGATCGATCGGTATCCATCGCTCAGAGAGCTCCTTTCTCCCCGATATCGGTATCTGCTTTCGGACGGCCAAACAGGATTTCTCGTTACTCATGTCAGCATTCTCACTTCTGATATCTCCAGGTCTTGTCACCAAAAACCTTCCCCGATTGACAGAACGTCCCGCTATCCGCAACTACAAGAGAAGTATTAAGGTAAACCTAACCATAGCATGAAACTAGTGGATCCAAATCAGCCCCTTACGAAGCAACGCATAAACTAGGGTTTAAGCTTCTGCCACTCTAGCAACTCATCATCTACTTATTAATTCCCAATGCCTTCCTCTAGGCCCAAATAATGGTGAAGTGTCATGTAGTCGACGTTCACATAACACCACTAGAGGAGAGACAACATACATCTCATCAAAATATCGAACGAATACCAAATTCACATGACTACTAATAGCAAGACTTCACCCATGTCCTCAGGAACAAACATAACTACTCACAAAGCATATTCATGTTCATGATCAGAGGAGTATTAATATGCATTAAGGATATGAACATATGATCTTCCACCGGCTAGACCAACTAGCATCAACTACAAGGAGTAATCAACACTACTAGCAACCCACAGGTACCAATCTGAGGTTTGGGTACAAAGATTGGATACAAGAGATGAACTAGGGTTTGAGAGGAGATGGTGCTGGTGAAGATGTTGATGGACATTGACCCCCTCCTGATGAGAGGACCGTTGGTGATGACGATGGTGATGATTTCCCCCTCCCGGAGGGAAGTTTCCCCAGCAGAACAGCTCCGCCAGAGCCCTAGATTGATTCCGCCAAGGTTCCGCCTCGTGGCGGCGGAGTTTCGTCCCGTAAGCTTGCTTATGATTTTTTCTAGGGTAAAAGACTTCATATAGCAGAAGATGTGTACCGGAGGGCCACCAGGGGTCCCAAGAGGCAGGGGCGCGCCTAGTAGGGGTGGGCACGCCCCCCACCCTCGTGGATAGGGTGTGGGCCCTCTCTGGTACTTCTTTCGCTCAATAATTCTTATTAATTCCAAAAATGACTTTCGTGGAGTCTCATGACTTTTGGAGCTGTGCAGAAGAGGCTTCCAATATTTGCTCCTTTTCCAGCCCAGAATCCCAGCTGCCGCCATTCTCCCTCTTCATGTTAAACCTAGTAAAATAAGAGAGAATAGCCATAAGTATTGTGACATAACGTGTAATAATAGCCCATAATGCAATAAATATCGATATAAAAGCATGATGCAAAATGGACGTATCGGGGCACCTCCCTCAAGCTTGGGCACAAGCCAAGGGGAGTGCCAATACCCATGTACTCAAGCTTCTTCGTTTGGTGATGATGGTGATGAAGTGGTGGGCTTGTTCTCCAGCCTTCGCTTGAGGACATTATTCTCCTCCTTCGACTTGCTGACCTCTTGTTCAAGCTCCAATACTTTCTCGCATAATCCTTTCTTGTTTTCCTATAGGAGACAAAAAGGGATAAATTGAAGCTTAGGTTCTTTTACTATGTTTGGGAGGCTTGATTTCTTGAATTCCACATGCATATCCCTTGGTTGAGGAAGAGGGGCTTCATCTTCTTCCGAGCTCATATCCTATTTCCCTTGGATCAACATCTTGCTCCCCTTAGTGGACCAATAATAAGGGTCCACATCTCCATACATCTTTGTATTTGCAACATAGTAGGAAACATAGCTTTCTCCATCTGAGTCTGGTGACAACATACTTCCAGATCTGTTAGAAAAATAACACGAAACAAGAACAAAGGAGATTTCTGTGATACAGTGGTCAAAACATCCAAGAGTATATATAATGATTTTTTTTCATGCAGGACAAGTATATAGAAGAAAAATGGAGTCAGGAAAGTCCGCGAGGGGGCCACAAGCCTGCACTACAAAAAAGACACATCCATGACATTTTGAGCCGAACGGAATTTTTTCTGTCATGCTTATGACACTTCTATGATGATAATTATGACAAAACTCGGTATCATCATAGATGTGGTGGGATCCTACTTCTATGACAAAAAATCATGACAGAAAATGGGATTTTCGTCCTAGCCGGGCCGGAGACGCAGCTGCATGACATTCTTTGGGCCGTCCATGATAGAAAAGACCATGGTAGAAGCAAGGGCGAGGAAAATATCGGGGAGTTCCCGGTTACCGTGGGTGGTCGGGGCCGAGCGATGCACAGAGGTTTCTGCATTTCTCTCGTGTATGCGCATATGTGCGAGGCGTTGGCTAACTGAACCCAAGCGATTGCACGTTACTGAACCGGAGTGATCGATCCCTTGGCTGTTAACTGAACCCGAGCAATTCATTTGCTGCTGACTAAACCCGAGTGATTCCTTCGCTGATGCTGCTAACTAAACTGAGCGATCAACCACTGCTGCTGCTTACTAAAGCCGATTGAGCCCTTGTGCGAGACGTAGCCAGCTGGTGTTGGGTTGCCTCTCGATGAACAATGACTGTTACTACCATGCCCGCGGTACCTAGAACTAGTCAAGATGTGGTGAGTCGACCGGTTGGTTGGCTATGGATGAACAGTTCCCGGTGGGGGGTGATACGTCTCCAACGTATCTATAATTTTTGATTGTTCCATGCTATTATATTATTTGTTTTGGATGTTTTATATGCATTTATATGCTATTTTATATGATTTTTGGGACTAACCTATTAACCTAGAGCCCAGTGCCACTTATTGTTTTTTCCTTGTGTTTGAGTATTGCAGAAAAGGAATATCAAACAGAGTCCAATTGACCAGAAAATTTACGGAGATTATTTTTGGACCAGAAGAAGCCCACAGAGCATCGGAGATGGACCAGAAGAGTATCGAGGCCACCACGAGGGTGGAGGGTGCGCCCCCTGCCTCGTGGACCCCCCTGACTTGTTCCCGATGCCAACACCTCTTATATATCCCCAAACTTCCATAACAGAACCGAGATCGGGTGTTCCATTGCTGCAACCTTTGTAGCCACCAAAAACCAACCGGGACCCTGTTCCAGCACCCTACCGGAGGGGGGAATCATCACCGGTGGCTGATGACCCACAAGTATAGGGGATCTATCATAGTCCTTTCGATAAGTAAGAGTGTCGAACCCAACGAGGAGCAGAAGGAAATGACAAGCGGCTTTCATTAAGGTATTCTCTGCAAGCACTGAAATTGTAGGTAACAGATAGTTTCGTGATAAGATAATTTGTAACGGGTGTTGGGATCTAAACCGGCGGATCTCAGGTAGGGGGTCCCGATCTGTGCGTCTTAGGCTGATGGTAACAGGAAGCAAGGGACACAATGTTTATCCAGGTTTGGGTCCTCTCGATGGAGGTAAAACCCTACTTCCTGCTTGATTAATATTGAAGATATGAGTAGTACAAGAGTAGATCTACCACGAGATTGTAGAGGCTAAACCTGTCACGCCCAATATGCGATACTATCCTAAAGAGACTCGAAGGTCCCACCAAGGATAGAACCGCATATTGAAATGCTTTTGCAAGGTGGATATCATTACATCAACATTACATAATAGATGGGGATACATGCAAGAGGCATACAATGCCACACAAATACAACATCATCTTACATAAGAGCACCATCCGACTACGGATGAAACACAAACAGAAACTTAAACGACATCCACCCTGCTAGCCCAGGCTGCCGACCTGGAACCTATCCCCTGATCGAAGAAGAAACAGACCAAGAACTCCAAGACAAACAAGCATCGCTCTCGCGTCATGATCATCGCATAACCTGTACCTGCAACTGTTGTTGTAGTAATCTGTGAGCCACAAGGACTCAGCAATCCCATTACCATGGGTATCAAGACTAGCAAAGCTTAAAGGGAAGGAAGGGGTAAAGTGGTGAGGTAGCAGCAGCGACTAAGCATATATGGTGGCTAACATATGCAAATAAGATCGAGAAGAGAGCAAAAGGAATGGTCGTGAAGCTAGCAATGATCACGAAGTGATCCTGAACTCCTACTTACGTCAAACATAACCCAAAACCGTGTTCACTTCCCGGACTCCGCCGAGAAGAGACCCTCACGGCTACACACGAGGTTGATGCATTTTAATTCGTATCTGGTGTCAAGTTATCTACAACCGGACATTAACAAATTCTCATCTGCCGCATAACCGCGGGCACGGCTTTCGAAAGATTATACCCTGCAGGGGTGTCCAAACTTAGCCCATGATAATCTCTCGTGATCAACAAAGGATATACCTTCTCCCAGGAAGACCCGATCAGACTCGAAATCCCGGTTTACAAGACATTTCGACAATGGTAAGACAAGTCCAGCAAGACCGCCTGATGCACCGACAATCCCGATAGGAGCTGCACATATCTCGTTCTCAGGGCAACACCGAATGAACACTACGTACAACTAAAACAAGACCTCAAGTTTCCCCGAGGTGGCGCTGCAAGTGGCTCTGGTTCGGACCAACACTTAGACAAGCATTGGCCCGGGGGGCTAAAATAAAGATGACCCTCTGGTTGGCCGACCCAAGGGAAGGGTATAGGTGGTGGTGAGGCAAATGGTAAAACCAAGGTTGGGCCTTGCTGGAGGAGTTTTATTCAAAGCGAACTGTCAAGGGGGTCCCATAAATCACCCAACCACGTAAGGAACGCAAAATCCGGGAACATAATACCGATATGCCAGAAACTAGGGCGGCAAGAGTGGAACAAAACACCAGGCATAAGGCCGAGTCTTCCACCCTTTACCAAGTATATAGATGCATTAATTAAATAAGAGATATTGTGATATCCCAACATAATCCTGTCCACCATGGAGAAATCTTCAACTTCACCTACAACTAACAACGCTATAAGAGGGGCTGAGCAAAAGCGGTAACATAGCCAAACAACGGTTTGCTAGGAAGGGTGAAAAAGATTAAAGGCTGACATGGCAATTGGGAGGTTTGAAGAACAAGAAAATAGGTAGCGCAGCAAAGCGATAGAACGAAGCAACTAGCATAGCAATGATAGTAGTGAGATCCAAGGTGACGGTCATCTTGCCTGAAATCCCGCAAGGAAGAAGAACAAGTCCACGAAGAAGATGAAGCCATGAAGACGAACCAAGCGTAGACGAACGAATCCTCACGATCGCAACGAAATGGGAACTATCGAGAGAAGCACACAACATAGTAAACACACCACACATGGACATGACATGATGATCAACCAAGTATGATGCAAGACAAGACTACATGAAGCTACTCATGGCAAGAGATGATGCATACAAGAGCAACACATCAAGGCAAGTTTAAATGAGGCCGGGAACAACATATAACAATTCCGGTAAGCCCTCATATGCAAATTTCGAAATTGGTCCAGATCTGAATAAACCTTATGTTTAAATTGTTAAACAGCAAGTTAAGATGCACCAAGATGATCTACACGAGATTCTAGTCAAGTTACATATAAAGTTCGTTTAATTCGGAGCTACGGCCTATAAGACATGAGCAAAACAAGTTAAACATGGCATTGATGCAAAATGCACCCAAACATCAAGCAAACACCTCATAGAACATGACATGAATCTACTATGCTCATGAATCTACTATGTACACAAAGAACTTATCATGGCAAAAAAAGGCATGACATGAATCTACTAAACTCATAAAACAAAAGTCCTTTACTGACCATGAGCCAAAAAGGATCAGAAGATATGATGGCACCCATGTAAACATGGCAAGTTATATGACAGATTCATACATGGCAGAAACAACAATAAGTAGGCATATTGGTGAGCTTGTACCACTCACCACAGAGCAACACATGGCATTAAAATGTGACCAACAGTAAGAATACATGTTTATGAAGCTAAGCATGGCAATAGCAAGTTCATAGGGTGCATGGATCACTCACAAAACACATGGCAAAACTGCACTTAATGTTAACAGGCTGACAGCAGCATTATTTAGCAATTTGAGAGCAAGATTACAACAAGCTACAGCAGGCTATAAATGCAACTAGGGGCATTGATAGATAGAGCATGACATTTATAACAAAACATCCTTAGTGAACATCTCCAGATTATGCATATAATGACTTGTAGCAGCAGGTTTACATAGCATCACAAAATAACAGATTCAGCCTAGCAACACAGTAACAGCAAGTAGCCTACTTAACAAGCTTGATGAACTCACTACGCAACTCACAAAAATACATGGATGGCACCCCTGTAAATATGGCATGATGTAGTTAAAAACACATGTAGAGCTCATGCTCATAGGATGCACACATCAAATGCAACAAAAATGACAAATCACCAAGTTATAACAGTTTCAGCAGATTAACATCATATAGCACTCTTGCAATGATGATTCAGGAATCAAGATGGACTCAAACAAACATGGCCCAATGGAATGAAATGAGGAGCATCTCATTGCGAACATTTTGATATATTACACGCACGAAATGGAGCAGTATGAATAGAGTTATGGCAGGTCAAAGTAGCACACATGAGATGAAATATTTCGGGGACCTAGCAGAAAATCACCTCGCGAAAAAAAACTGGCAGCTCGGGGTTGGCTGCTTCCCTCATACAGAACGTAGGGCATGGAAGTCAACGCCGGCGGGGAGGGGGCGTGGGACTCCGGTGAGCGCCGGGAAGGCCCTGAATGGGTAGATCGGGCACGGGGCAACCCCTTCCCGGCGTTGAGGCGGCTTGGGGCGGCACAAGTGCGGAGATCGGGCAGCCATGGAAGCTCGTGTGAAGGTGAGATAGAGATGCGTGAGGGAGAGAGAGAACAAGAGAGAGAGAGAGAGAGAGCAGAAGGGAGGAGAGATGGCTGGCGGGGCTGGCCTGGACGGCGCGGGTGCTCTAGCGACGGGGCTTGCCGGCGGGAGGCGGGGTCAGCGAGGGGAGAGAGATTGTGGTCGAGGGGCTCCTCCCCTCAATCCAGGTCGGGAGTGCACGAGGGCGGCGCACGGGCGGGCTCCTGCGGGAGGGCGGCGGCGGCTCGGGCCCGATTCGGCCCGGGGTGGGCTCCCCGCGGGCCTGGCGGGCCGCGACGGCTGGAGCGCTGGAGGGGGACAGGTGGCGGCTTGGGATTGGTCCGGGCGCGGTGGTGAACGCGTCCGGTGGCGGCGCGGACATGTCCGGCGGCGAGAGAAGGAAGAAGCTAGGGTTTCATCCACGAATTTGGACGAGGAGCACATATTTATAGGTAGATGGAGGTAGGAGACTCCAAATGAGGAGCGGTTTTCGGCCACGCGATCGTGATCGAACGGCCGAGAGGATGGAGGGGGTTTGGATGGGTTATTGGGCTGTTTTGGAGGGGTATTGGGCTACACAAAAAAGAGGCTTTTACGGTTACCCGGTTAACCGTTGGAGTATCAAACGGACTCCAAATGGCACGAAACTTGACAGGCGGTCTACCGGTGGTGTACCAAGGCCGCTTGGCAAATCACGGTCCATTCCGAGAATGTTTAACACCCACTCACAACAAGAGACAAAAGGGGGACGCCGGAGGACATAGGAGTGTCGGATCTCAAAACGGACAATGGGGAAAATGCTCGGATGCATGAGACGAACACGTATGCAAAACAATGCACATGATGAAATGCAACACGCAAGCAAATGACACGGCAACGACGGCGAATAACTGGCGGACACCTGGCGCAATGAATCCGGGGCGTTACAAAACCCTAGAAGCTAGCCTATGATGGTATGATTGTAATTATGATCGGCCTTCTAAGGACCATCCTCTCCGGTTTATATAAACACCGGAGAGGGCTAGGGTTCACATGCAGTCGGTTACAAGGAAGGAAACACAATATCCGAATCGCCAAGCTTGTCTTCGACGCAAAGGAGAGTCCCATGCGGACACGGGACGGAGTCTTGAGTCTTGTATCTGCATGCTCCAATAGTCCGGGCGATGTGTATAGTCCGGCTGTCCGGATACCCCCTAATCCAGGACTCCCTCAGTAGCCCCTGAACCAGGCTTCAATGACGATGAGTCCGGCGCGTAGTCTTGTCTTCGACATTGCAAGGCGGGTTCCTTCTTCCGAATACGCCAAAGTTATTATCAAACACGTGGACCGTGTCCGGATCTGCAAAAGTGATCTTTACATACCATCGTAGAGAGAATGATACTTCAGCTGACAACTTTTTAGACGACGTGATATGTCATTACGGCCGGGTCATTATTCGAACCGTTTTCCCACAACCAGCCACAGCGCATATTGCGAGGCGGTTTCCTTGACCCGTCTTGTCAAAGCAGAGATCGTGTCCCCTTATCACAGGATTCTCATCAATACGGGTATGGGTAATCCCACCGCGCCATCAATTGTGGCGCTTGGGAAGTAAGCGATTCTCAACGGGCAAGTGGGGAGGTGCACCGCTTTCGTCGCCTCTATAAAGGGATAAAAGACCCTCATTTTCACCCACGCCCTCTTCCTCCTTTGCTCATCCTTGCCTCCCCGAGCTCCAGCGCCCTAGTCCAAGTCTTCTCCGTAGAGCTAAACATGTCCGAAGCAGGAGGCAAGTGGGTGGCCTCCACCGTGAGGGAGAAGCACATCGCGAATCTTCGGGCGGCCGGATACTTGGCCGCAGACATAGCGCACCGGCTACCGGACGACGGGCAGGTCATTCCAACCCTAGGACCCCACGAGAGGGTCGTGTTCCTCGCCCACTTCGTCTGTGGACTGGGATTTCCGCTTCACCCCTTCGTCCGCGGGCTCATGTTCTACTACAGGCTAGATTTCCACGATCTAGCCCCAAACTTCGTCCTCAACATCTCGGCGTTTATCGTCGTATGCGAGGCCTTCCTCCACATCCAGCCCCACTTTGGCTTGTGGCTACAAATCTTTTGCGTGAAGCCAAATATCGTGAGCAGCCAGCAAGCGGAGTGCGAAGGGGCCATGGTGGGCAAGATGCCTAATGTCACCTGGCTTGACGGCTCCTTCGCGGAGACCGTTAAAGGGTGGCAATCAGGGTGGTTCTACATCACCGAGCCTCGCGACGCCAACTGGGCAGCGGCCCCCGAATTTCGATCCGGAACCCCCATGCGGCTCACCTCCTGGGAAAAGAAGGGCTTGGCCTGGGGTGAACCCGCAGAGCTGATCGGACTCCGAAACTGCATAAAGAATATGAAGGACAAGAACATCAAGCTTGTCAACGTGATCCAGGTCATGCTCGTTCGCCGGATTCTTCCATGCCAAAGGCGGGTGTTTAATCTGTGGGAGTTCGTCCCTATCGAACACCAGACGCTGCGAAAGCTCTATGGCATGAAGCACAAAGATGCATGGAAGGCGATGTTCAAGGCCTCCAAAGTACCTCCTCCATTATCCAAGGACCGTGGACTTCATGCCGCACGGCCTCCTTGTCAGGTGAGTTTTCTGACAACCACTGGATTCAGTTCTTCCAAGGTATTCGTGGGGGAGTGTCGGTGTCAAAACCGGCGGATCTCGGGTAGGGGGTCCCGAACTGTGCGTCTAGGCGGATGGTAACAGGAGACAAGGGACATGATGTTTTACCCAGGTTCGGGCCCTCTTGATGGAGGTAAAACCCTACGTCCTGCTTGATTAATATTGATGATGTGGGTATTACAAGAGTAGATCTACCACGAGATCAAGGAGGCTAAGCCCTAGAAGCTAGCCTATGGTATGATTGTTGTTATGTCCTACGAACTAAAACCATCCGGTTTATATAGACACCGGAGAGGGCTAGGGTTACACAGAGTCGGTTACAATGGTAGGAGATCTACATATCCGTATCGCCAAGCTTGCCTTCCACGCCAAGGAAAGTCCCATCCGGACACGGGACGAAGTCTTCAATCTTGTATCTTCATAGTCTTGGAGTCCGGCCGATGATGATAGTTCGGCTATCCGGACACCCCCTAGTCCAGGACTCCCTCAGTAGCCCCTGAACCAGGCTTCAATGACGACGAGTCCGGCGCGCATATTGTCTTCGGCATTGCAAGGCGGGTTCCTCCTCCGAATAATTTATAGAAGATTGTGAACACCAGGATAGTGTCCGGCTCTGCAAAATAAATTCCACATTCCACCGTAGAGAGAATAATATTTACACAAGTTCAATCTGCTGACGTATTTCGTGGCGTGACGTCACACCACAACCAAGCCTTTACTTGAATCGTTTTTATTATACCACCTCAGCGCGTTTAGCGAAGCGGTTTCCTTGGCACGTCTTGTCGAAGCAGAGATCGTGTTCCCCTTATCCCGGGATTCTCATCAATACGGACGTGGGTAACCCAAGCGCGCCCGTTGCCACACCCCCTCCATCGAAGGCGAGTTCCAAACGGTCACGGGGACGGCTCTTGGTATTCTCCCTCTTTATAATGAGACCAAGGCCCGTTCCTTTTCTTCAATCCTCAATCGAATCCGCCCCTCGCCCCGAGTTCCAACACCCAGGGCTCTAGATTCGGGCACTTCGGGCCTTCAACAATGTCCAGCTCCGACCTACAGGGCCGGTGGATGCCCTCCTCCGTCACGGAAGAGGACGTGGTAAAGCTGAGAGACACCAGGTACTTAATCGACGAGATTTCGCATAGGTTGCCTGCCCAAGGGCAAGTCATTCCTACTCCTGAGCCTGGCGAGAGTGTCGTGTTCGTGTCTCACCTCCGTCGGGGTTTAGGCTTCCCGATGGATCCCTTCGTGAGGGGGCTCCTGTTTTACTATGGGCTGGAATTCCACGACTTGGCTCCGGAGTCTATCCTCCACATCTCATCATTTATTGTCGTCTGCGAAGCCTTCCTCCGCACTACCCCTCACTTTGGTTTGTGGCTCAAAACCTTCAATGTGGAGCCGAAGATGATTGAGGGGCGTCAGGCAGAGTGCGGCGGGGCGGTTATAAGCAAGAGGGCCGATGCTCCATGGCCCGAGGGCTCTTTTCAGGAGGAGCTCGGCTTGTGGCAACAGGAGTGGTTCTATATCACCGCTCCCAGGGGCAGCAGGCAGAGGCCGCCGCCCGCCTTTCGCTCGGGCCCTCCACAACGGCTGACGTCGTGGGTCAACAAAGGGTTCGACTGGGGGCCGTCCAAGGACGTACCCCTATTGCAGGGCCGGATTCGAGACCTCCAAGAGAGGGAGATCAATCTGGTCGTAGTGACGCAGGTTATGCTGATTCGGCGTCTTCTGCCCTGCAAACGTCGCCCCCTCCGCCTGTGGGAATTCAATCCGGAGGGACCACGAGCTCTCCAACACTTCATGGGTACAAAACCCGTGGAGATGTACAAACTGTTCTTCGGATCACAAGAAGTGTGTCCGGACTTGACCGAGGACGCTGGCCTAAGCTGCAATCGCCCGGATACTCAAGTAAGTAGCCCTGTGTCCGGACATATCATCCATTTATTTATCATGGATTTGCCTTTTAACCGGCTATCCCTTGAACAGGAGTGGATAGCGCAAGCAAAACTGATACGGTGTCCGGCCCCCCTCCCTGAGACCACGCCGGATCCCGTGTTAATCAAAATGTTGGAGGTAGCGCCTTCGGAGGAGGGCGAAGGGGGGAACAGGGAAACTACCACCTCTGTTAAGGAGGCTCTCAGTAAGGGGGGAATCAAGAATCCCTCCCTCCAGGGGGAGAAGAGGACCGCTTCCGAAAACCCGGAGGCCAAAGCCTCGAAGCGGGGAAAGAAATCTGCACCGGAAGGTCCTGTGCCGGGAGGAGTCCCGGCCGCACAGTCTCCCCAAAGGAATCAGCCCTCCAGCGAGCCGTAAGTAGAAAAAGGGAAGTTTTGTAATAAGGGACATCCCTATTTTATTTCTAAGGATAACCGAAGTTTTTACCTTGTAGTTCGGATCTCAGCCCTTCTCAGCAGAGCTCATCCTCGGGGGACCTTCGTCCGGAGATGATGGAGAGCGAAACGCCTCCATTTGCCGCCCCGTCAGGCGGGGCGGACGACCCTGAGGTGTCGTCACGGAGGGTCTCCCCGAGTCCGGCGGGGCCGGGGAGTTCGGCACCCACTGGAGTACGGCCGGTGGAGCTGCAGGGTTTGCTCGAGAGGGCGTCTCTCTCAGAAGATCACCGCGCATTAATGAGTACGGTGATTGAAAGGATCTCATCCGCCGAGAGCGGGTTGCATGAGGCCGTCGGAAGTTTACTGACGGGGTTTGAGGTACGCAAAAAATGACATACCTTTTGACAGTTTTGCACATAGAGTGCGCCCTGTATAGATAGTAGCCCCTGAGACTCGGTATGTTGTCGAAAGCGACAGCGTGCCGAGGATCATAATCTCAGTTACAAAATGTCGCCTTTCCTATGCAGGTGGCGGAACGTTCGGTGGCCAGCCGGACTGATAGAGTTGCCGAGCTGAAGCGGCAACTCGACGTTGCGGATGCGGACATCGCGCTGGTCAATAAACGACTTGACGAGTCACAAGGTAGGTGGTTTCTCCGCGGTCACCTGGTAAGGGAGCTGATGCCCACTCCTTACAACATGTATGCTTGATGCAGATGGTGCCGCTGCTGTGGAAGACCTTCGGGCAGAGCTTGCTCGAGCCAAGGAGCAAGCCAGAAAAAGTGATGCGGCTGCCTCGAAGGCAGCGGAGGAGCTAAAAGCCGAAAAGGCTGCTCACTGCCGAAGCAGGGAGGAAATGGCCGTAATGGCCGTGAAATTAAAAGATGCTACCGACCGCTATGAGGTTCTTGAAAGAGAACGCCAAGCGGAGCAGGAGGGCCTGAAGAAGGCCACCGCCGAAGCCAAGGATGCCCGTTCTGCAATGCAGACTATAAAGGAGGAACTGCGTCAGGCCGGAGACATTGCGGCTGGAAAGCCCTTTCTGTTGCGTAGGAAGTTCACGGATCCGAAGTATGCTCAGTTGGGCCTGTTGTGGAGTGCGGAGGATCCTTATCTGGATTTGGCGGCGAGTGCGGCGGACGCAGTTGTGCACTTCCGAAGTCAGAAGGATCATGAAATGGAAGAGCTTTTTTGGTCTCAATTCCATAGTCCGGAGCGTCCACTTCCGTTGACCGATCGGTTGGCTGAGTGGGCTGAGCTGAATAGATTGTCCGGACTTGCCATGACGGATGTGGTGGCTCATCTGTGGCCGGAAAGGCCCAAGCCGAAGAGTTATTTTGACTTATTGCAGCAATTCCTTGGGGCGGTGCCGCATATCAAGGCGATGAAGCGGTCGGCATGCATAGAGGGTGCACGGATGGCTCTTGCCCGTGTTAAGACATACCGGGCGGGGATGAATGCCACCGATGTTGCGTCCCAGGGTTCGGATGAGAGCCGATTACCCGCCGAGCACTATTTTGAGGAAGTCCTGTCGGGCGCTCGTTTAATAGAGTCGCAGTGCTCAAAAAATGTCATGTTCAAATGACATGTATGATTTGTGAGATCATATTTATAATGTAATGGCTTTTGTACTTGTGCGTTCAAGTATTGAAATATTTCCTGTGCGCCCTTAATGTATATGTATTTATAACCTGAAAGATGGCAGTCTTTGGCTTCAGCCCCCACGCACATGGTGCAGGGGTGTTTGCAAAAAAAAGCACATTTTCACACTTAATCCAACGTCTTGGTCCTTTGAAGGAGGTGATAGCATAGCAAACTAGGCAACGGGACTATAATGCTTTATCACTTTCACTTAGCCATAGGAGCTCGATGGTGGGGCTACTATATAGCCCCTAGAGGCACCGCGCTCTCCGAACTCGGGGTGCGTGTGTGCCTGACCGGGAAGCGGTCCTTCGTCAAAGCGGAGGAATTCTAAACATTCCAGTAGTCGATCGAGTGGTTGACCAGTCTCTCGCTATATCATGACAGTCAGTTTTCGGCTTTCTCTACTAAGGTGCTCGCCCGGCCGAACCGGGGCACAATCGCAGTAGTTCTCCTAGTGCCGCGTTAGCCGATGGAGCGGAACGTAAGGCAGCAAAACACAGGAGCCGGGCAAACCCAACATTTGACCAAAGACATGATTCGGAGCTGATGCATATAAGGCCTAACTCGAGACGTCGAACACTCCCTAAGGTATTCGGACTTTATGATAACGGGCAGAACAATGCCCTAAGCCCCTAGTGTCCAGGTACAGGCGAAAACTTCTGACGCGGCCGATGCCAAAACGCCAGCCTCCTCCTTGGTTATGGTAGGAAACCGGGGGATGAGTATCAACAAGAGAGAGTAAGAAAGGTTTACGCAGGGTCTTAATCTGAAAAGAATCCTTGCAACGGGTCCCTGCTGCACGTCTGCGCCTGTGTCTCCGTTGTGCTGTATCCTGGACGGGTGTAGCACGTGGTTCATCTGTAAAAGAGAAGAACTTAGTTTGGAAAAAATATCGTGCAAAAAATGTATTAAAACAGAGTATGATTTGGAAGATGAATAAAATTGAGCTTTATTGGCTCTCATTGTTTATACGTGCAGCCCCTTGTAAAGAGGTATGCGGCTGGGAAGCCCCTTGTTTATTTATGCCGGACTCGCCTAACCGTGTCCGAGGTCTAAATGACCTGTTTTTAGGGGCTTTGATCAGCAAGGTTGGATTAGTGTGTGGCTGTCAAGGCAGTCTCACGTTTTCCGTGGTCGAGGAACACTCGGAGTTACCCTTTAATGAGATTATGCCGCGTGGACGGGGCATTTTGAGTGTAAGAGACGCGTAATGCGGTATTGCTTTAAAGCGGGCGAACGCTTCGCGTCCCAGTAGTGCTTGATGGCTACTTTTGAATGGGGCGATATGGAAGATTAGCTTTTCGCGACGGAAGTTGTCGGATGAACCGAACAAAACCTTTAGTAGTACAGAGCCTGTACAATTGGCATAAAGGCCTGGTGTCACTCCTTTGAAGGAACTGTTGCTATGGCGAATTTTGGTAGGGTCTATCCCCATTCTGTGGATGGTGTCCTGGTATAGCAGGTTTATATCGCTTCCGCCATCCATTAGGACTTGTGTGAATTGTAGTCCGTCGATTATGGGATCCAATATCAAAGCAGTCCCTCATGTGTTTCGAAGACTTCTGGAGTAATCCTGATGGTCGAAAGTAATTGGGTTTGACATCCAATTTCGGGGCTCCGCTTGGGTGGATCGTGCGGCGCATGTTTTAGTAGTTGCCGCACTATTTATCACATGAAGTGAGTTCACTGTTTTAACTTCTAGTGGGAAAGTCTTCTGTTTTCTGGCCTGCTACTTGTGGGATTCGTCATCGTCTTTGCTTGGTGTGTCGAGCCCCTTCTGTTCGGCGTTAAGTCGGCCGGACTGCTTGAAGACCCAACAATCTCTGTGGGTATGGTTTGCAGGCTTCCCGGGGGTACTGTGGATTTGACATACCCTATCCAAGATTTTGTTTAGGTTGGATAGCTCGTCACTGTTGTCCTTAAGGGGCAGTGTTTTGTTATTCGGTCGAGAGCTTTTGAATCCGGCGTTGACCGCCGTGCTATTTGGGCCGTTTTCCTTATTTCGGCGCTGATCTTTTCTGCGTCGTGATTTCCCATTTCCATCCCTGACCTCGGATGTACTTAGGGATGGCAATGGGTCGGGTTTGGGGCGGGTGGAGCTGGTCCAAATCCAACCCATGACCCATCTTCCTACCCTCTGCCCATCCACCAAATTATCCATGGGCACAACTTGTGCCCATGCCCAAACCCACTGGATACCCACATACCCATGGAGCTCCATGGGCATAGAAAAGTCAGCATGAAGCCTTCCCAAAGATCAAATTAACTCATCATCATTCACTCACAAATGACAACATAATCTACATGCATAAGTAGGCAACAAGTAATACGATGAGTCCTTAAGTGTGACATACCAGAGGTTGATTCTGCAGCATATAGATCATGGCACAAGTTGCATATTTCCTGTCATTTCCCATTGATTCGCTCTTTCTACTATCCTGGCGTATGACCGCACATGTCATACGGGTATCCATTGGATATCCAAGGAGCACAAACTATAACCATGCCCAATCCGGCTGTTCATGGGTATCCATATCCACGGACCCATGGGCGAAAATGTGCTCCATACCCTTGCCCAACCGGGTCGGGTATACATGGGTATCTAGATCCATGGATAAAATTGCCATCCCTAGATGTACTCGGGTCGCTGGTGCTGCATCTTGCTAGCCAGCTATCTTCCCTCGCGCAAAAGCGGGTCATGAGGCTTGTTAGCGCGGCCATTGTTCTTGGTTTTTCCTGGCCGAGGTGTCTAGCGAGCCATTCGTCTCGGACGTTATGTTTAAAGGCTGCTAAGGCTTCGGCGTCCAGACAGTCGACTATTTGGTTATTTTTGGTGAGGAACCTGTTCCAGAATTTGCATGCTGACTCCCCGGGCTGTTGAGTTATGTGACTTAAATCGTCTGCATCCGGAGGGCGGACATAAGTTCCCTGAAAATTTGCTCGAAATGCATCCTCAAGCTCTTCCCAACTTTCGAAGGTATTTTCTGGGAGGCTTTTGAGCCAATGCCGAGCTGGCCCTTTGAGCTTGAGGGGTAGGTATTTTATGGCGTGGAGATCGTCTCCTCTAGCCATATGTATGTGTAGGATATAATCCTCAATCCAGACTCTGGGGTCTGTTGTTCCGTCATATGCCTTTATGTTTACGGGCTTGAATCCCGTTGGAAATTCATGATCCAGTACCTCATCGGTGAAACATAGTGGGTGTGCGGCGCCCCCTATTTAGGTGTGCCGTTATCTTTGAACACTCGGCGGGTTGTGTTGCTTCCTGGAGCCTTCTTTTTTGGCCCATAGATGGACCTGACCGGGCCATCCTTTTTGCGAGGATCCTTATGTGGATCGTGTGCCGGATTGTGTGAGGCGCCGCTTGCCGCTCTTAGCCTGTTATCTGGTCGTCTATCCGGCCAGGCGGCTTCTTTCTTTTTTGACTGTGGGGGCTCTACGGCCTCCTCGTCAAATTCGGGCAACAGCTTGCGCTTCGGGTAGCTCTTTGCTTGGTGACTATCGCCGTATTTATCTGCGGTCTTTAGTACTTTGCTCCATCTCATTCTGAGTAGGTCTTCTGCCGTTTTGAGCTTCCACTTTTGCTTCTTCAAACTTCTTGTAGTGGCGACGAGCCTTCTGTGAAGGTTCTTATGCTCCGGTGATGTGTCCGGCGTGAGATCGTCTGGACTATTGTTTTCGCCGGGAATGGGTTGCTCGTCCACTGGTTCGCCCTGCTCTACGGCTGGGTCAGTATGGGTGTCGTTGTTATCGAGGCGGGACTTCAGGCGGCGCTTGCGTTGCCGTTTTTGTTGTTTTTCGGGGGAATTATCCTTCGCCGCGTCCTGTTGTTCCTCGTTATTGCTTCCTTTTGGTGTATCCACCATGTATACGTCGTGAGTTGAGGTGGCTTTCCAGTGCCCAGTAGGCGCTGGTTCTTGGTCGTCTCCGACATCGTCGTCCATACCGTCGATGTCTTCGGAGTCGAAGTCTAGCATGTCGGTTAAATCGTCGACAGTGGCTACTAAGTGGGTGGTGGGTGGGCCTTGAATTTCTTTGTCGTCCGCATCCCAACCGTCCTGACCGCAGTCCGGCCAGGGCTCTCCTGATAACGAGAGATACTTTAGCAAACTCAGGATGTCGCTGAAAGGTGAGTGTTGAAAGATGTCCGCAGCGGTGATCTCCATGATCGGCGCCCAATCGGATTCGATTAAAGGGGCGTAGGAGGTTCGGAGTCCGGCAAGGAGTCCGGCACCTCGGAGTCACGAGCTTCACAAGGGACAAGGTCAGTATTCGGCTCTATCGTCGTAGAGGTTGCAGCCCCCAAGGCGGTGTCTAACCACCCGTCCTCGATCTGCATAGCCGGCTCCGAATCGAGGGTCAGAGCGGACTCGTGTGCGGCCTCCAGGGCACTGTCCGGCAGTAGAGCTAGATCATGCCCATCGTGACAGTGCGGCGCGCTCGGCTGTGGCTTGAATCCATCGAAGATCAAGTCTCCGCGGATGTCAGCCATGAAGTTCAGACTGCCAGATCTGACCTGATGGCCAGGGGCGTAGCTTTCGATATGCTCCAGATGGCCAAACGAATTGGCCTGCAGTGCAAAGCCGCCAAATACGAAGATCTGTCTGGGGAGAAAAGTCTCACCCTGGACCGCGTCATTGTTGATGATCGAAGGAGCCATCGAGCCTATCAGTGACGACACAGAGGAACTCTCAATGAAAGCACCAATGTCGGTGTCAAAACCGGCGGATCTCGGGTAGGGGGTCCCGAACTGTGCGTCTAGGCGGATGGTAACAGGAGACAAGGGACACGATGTTTTACCCAGGTTCGTGCCCTCTTGATGGAGGTAAAACCCTACGTCCTGCTTGATTAATATTGATGATGTGGGTATTACAAGAGTAGATCTACCACGAGATAAAGGAGGCTAAACCCTAGAAGCTAGCCTATGGTATGATCGTTGTTATGTCCTACGGACTAAAACCATCCGGTTTATATAGACACCGGAGAGGGCTAGGGTTACACAGAGTCGGTTACAATGGTAGGAGATCTACATATCCATATCGCCAAGCTTGCCTTCCACGCCAAGGAAAGTCCCATCCAGACACGGGACGAAGTCTTCAATCTTGTATCTTCATAGTCTTGGAGTCCGGCCGATGATGATAGTTCAGCTATCCGGACACCCCCTAGTCCAGGACTCCCTCAGGGAGTCTTAAGTAATTGTGCATATTTGACCAGGATTACATAGAGACAGTGGAGCGGATTGACTGTCCGGCCTCGCTGCCCGAAGGCCCAGCCGATGCTCTCCTGACGGAGATGCTAGTTCCGGCGCCCTACAAGGCACCGGAGAAGAAGGCCGAAAAGAAGGCCCCGAGGACCAGGAAGGGTCTCTGGCGTAAAGTTGTACCGGAGGCCTCGTTCGAAGACGACAAGGCACACTCCTCCCCTGAAGCGGGGAAGAAGAAGAGGAAGAAGAGGCCGCCTCATCCGGAGAGGATGAGGGGCCAGAGAAGGTGGACCAGTGGGCCAGGACAGGCTCCCGGCGCAAGGCCCTCATACCCTCGTCGTCCGACGATGACGAGGCAGATTCCTCCCGCGCAGGCGGGGGGATGCAAGAAGAAACTCTACCTCCCCGTACTGGGGGAAAAAAAGAGGAAAGCCGCCCCAGAGGGGGAGGCTGGGATGTCCAAGAAGGGCAAAGTGTCCCTTCCAGACTACTCCGCCACCGCCGCCGATAGCGAGGAGGGGTGGCTGCCCAGGAAGAAGCCCCTAGTGCGATTGTAAGTATCCGCACTCTATCTTAATTTTGCTTCATAGTTTTGTTATAATGCCAAACTTGTATATAATCCGGCCAGGGTCCATCCCGAGGTGTCGTCTTCGGATAGGTCCTTGAGCGATTCAGCAATGAACTCGCTCCCGACGGCCACTACTCCTCATCCTACGGATGACACGGAGGTGTTGTCCCAAAGGCTCCCAGAGCGGGGGGTGGCTCTGGAGGCGCCCCAAGGCGGCATTCCAGACGTCGGACACGCAGGGTTCAAGATCCCCACGGATCGTGTTGATGAGAGCCGCAGTAAGCCGGGCTCTGAACCGAACACTGTTCCGGAACCTCCAATGGTTCCGGACTCAGGCAGGCAGCCCCTTGTTAGGGAGGGTGAGCCATCTGTGCCGAGGACTTCCGCTACGCCCGAGGCGTCGGATTGTCTGCTGGAAGCGCTTCGAGGCGCTTCCATGGATGAAGAGCACCGTACTCTTATGATTGCGGTGATTCAGAAGGTTTTGTCCGAAGAGGTCAAGCTTGCGAAGGCCCTTGCTAGTATAAAAGACGCCAAGGCCGAAGCCGAGAAGGCACAACTGGAAATCCAGGAGGCCAAGAAGATAGCGGCGGGTAAGAAATTCTTTATGCAAAGCAAGCATGTGGAGGAGGTGTTTCTTTTACTTACCCGAATTCGGAGCTCTCCAGGGGCATTTGCAGATCTGCCACACAGCGTACCAGATGCCGCGGAGTTCTACCGTGCCGAGGAGGGGAGCGCGACGGAGAAGCTGTTCTGGTCCCAGTATGCTGGGGCCGAACATCCAACGCCTCTGAGTGACCAACTGAAGCATTTGGTTGAACTCCACAGGGCGGCCGAAGTGGCGATGAAGGATTTCATAGTCCGGATGTGGCCCGGTGAGCCCCTACCCACCAGCTACTTCGGCCTGATCAAGCGGATGGTGAATGCCTGTCTGCGGCTTGAAGTGATTAAACGATCCTTTTGCATTGAGGGTGCCCGCAGGGCCTTCGCACGTGCAAAGGTGCATTGGGGCAAGCTGGATGCGGAGAAGCTGGTGAAGGACGGGCCACCGGAGGGCAAGGCGCATCGCTGTCTCGGGAGATATTATGAAGGCGTTATGAAGGGAGCTCGTCTCGTGGCCGATGAATGTGCCAAGGACACAATTTTAGAATGAATTCACTTCTTTCATGTTTGTAATATAAGGACGAAGTTACTTGCTCTATGTAGCGCTTTTTGATTTAAAATATTACCTTCTGTGTGGCTATTTACAAAATTCTAAAAGTAGGCCAGTCGTCGGCTTTCGCCCCCACGCAACTAGTACTGGGGTGTTCGTGGAAAACCCAGACACTCTTTATCCAAATACTTGGTCCCTAAAGGAGGTGTCTAGCGCAGCGAACAAGGCAATCAGACTATGCGGCTTTATAACTTTCACTTAGCCATAGAAGTCTACAACTTTAAATTTTGGTGAAGCCCCTAGAGTTCGGAAGGCCGAACTAGGGTGCTATATACGCCTAAATCGGACGAGGCCGATTCCTCGCTTAAACCGGAGAAAATCTTTAAGGATTTTAAGACCTCTCGAACAGCGACCAGCTCTCGCCACATCATGCCGGTCAGTTTTCGGCTTTCTCTACTGAGGTGCTCGTCCGGAAGAACCGGGACACAATCTTAGTAGTTCTCCCTGCGCTACCTTAGCCAATATAACGAAACGTAAGGTACCAAAACAAGGGAGCTGGGTTAACCCTACTGTAGATCCAAGACACGATTCGGAGCTGATGCATATAATGCTATAAGTTCGGGGTGCCGCACTGTTGAAAGTGTTCGGACTTTGCTTGCCGCATTGCGGGGCGCCATAAGAAGCCCCTGGCAAAGTAAGCGTACCAAAGTGTACGAATGCAATAAACATTTATAGAAAAAATGTGCAAATAGGAATAATAAGCCGACGCTATATATGATCTCCCATTGGTGAATAATACGTTTAAGCGTATGTTTAGAATGGGTGCGTTTAAGCAAAAGTAAATAGGACTATTTAACATGTCCTACCCAAGGGCAGGCTGCATGTAGGTATATAAAACAGGTATAACGATCGTGAACAGATTCCACCTGGGTATTTCCTTTTGTGCGCAAAGCCTCTTGACTCCTTGGTTTTCTCTCCTATGTAAGTCCGACAATCCGGCTCTTCTGAAGAGGATGCTGTAAATCAGTGTCCTGAAAGATAAAAAGGGAGGGTTATGAAGGTATGTTGCAGTGATATGCACTGTTGACTGAGTCACTGCTGAGCCTCCGCCTGTGCCCATGGTATTTTGATTGCGTAATTGTGTACGCGTGGCACGAATGCTGCTTTCATAGGGCTTGAGCGGAGGCCGGACTGCTAGTCGCGCTCTTGGCGTGCCTGGTGATCCTGTTGCGGGGTGCTCCGGACTCGCTTGACGGTGCTCGAGGTTGTCATCGCCGGATTGGTGGTTTGTCGAAGGAGGCCGCATTGTACTTCCGCTGCGAGGGCTGCAGTACGCTCTTCTGTACGGAGAGAGCGGTCCATATTTCCATTGACTGTTATGACCCCGCGCGGTCCTGGCATCTTGAGCTTGACGTATGCATAGTGTGGTACCGCATTGAATCTAGCGAATGCGGTTCGTCCGAGCAGTGCATGGTAACCACTACGGAAAGGTCCGATATCGAAGATTAACTCTTCGCTTCGGAAGTTATCCGGAGATCTGAAGACCACTTCCAATGTTATAGAGCCCGTACAACGGGCCTCTACTCTAGGAATTACACCTTTAAAGGTGGTTTTGGTGGGCTTGATCCTTCAAGGGTCGATGCCCATTTTGCGCACCGTGTCTTGATAAAGTAGGTTGAGGCTGCTGCCTCCGTCCATAAGGACTTGTGTGAGGTCAAATCCGTCCAATCATTGGGTCTAGAACCAATGCGGCCGAACCGCCGTGACGGATGCTAGTAGGGTGATCCCTACAATCAAAGGTGATCGGACAGGCTGACCATGGGTTGAATTTTGGGGCGACTGGCTCCATCGCGTAGACGTCCTGTAGTGCTCGCTTCCGTTCCCGCCTGAGAATGTGAGTAGCATAGATCATGTTGACCGTTTTCACCTGGGGGGGATTTCTTCTGTCCCCCCGTGTTCGGACGTCGGGGTTCTTCGTCATCATTGCTGTGCAGCCCCTTGTCCTTGTTTTCGGCATTTATTTTGCCGGCCTGTTTGAACACCTAGCAATCTCTATTAGTGTGGTTGGCTCGCTTGTCTGGGGTGCCATGAATTTGGCACGGGCGCTCCAGTATGCGGTCCAGATTGGACGGTCCCTGATTGTTTTGTTTGAACAGTTTCTTCCACTGACCGAATTTGGATCCGCTGAATCCGGCGTTGACTGTCGTGTCTTCGGTGTTGTCGCCGTCGTTCCGTCGCTTATGTCTGTTGCGCCGTAGCTTGACATTATTGTCACGGACGTCTGAAGTGCCAGAATGTGGCGTAGTGCTGCTGCGAGCCAACCAGCTGTCCTCGCCCGCGCAAAAGTGGGTCATTAGTGTCGTGAGAGCTGCCATGGACTTGGGTTTCTCCTGGCCGAGGTGTCGGGCGAGCCACTCGTCGCGTATATTATGCTTGAAGGCCGCCAGGGCTTCGGCGTCCGGACAGTCAACTATTTGGTTCTTTTTAGTTAGGAACCGAGTCCAGAATTTCCTGGCTGATTCTCCGGGCTGTTGAGTAATGTGGCTCAAGTCATCGGCGTCCGGAGGTTGCACATATGTGCCTTGGAAGTTGTCAAGGAATGCGTCTTCCAGGTTTTCCCAACCGCCAATGGAATTTGTGGGCAGGCTGTTTAGCCAGTGCCAGGCGGGTCCTTTGAGCTTAAGGGGAAGATACTTGATGGCGTGTAGATTGTCTCCGCGGGCCATGTGGATGTGGAGAAGGAAATCTTCAATCCATACTGCGGGGTCTGTAGTGCCATCGTATGATTCGATGTTTATGGGTTTAAACCCTTCTGGGAATTCATGATCCATCACTTCATCGGTGAAGCAGAGGGGGTGTGCGGCGCCTCTGTGCCGGGCTATGTTGCGACGCAGTCCGACTAAGTCTGGTTGGTTGTGTTCGGCCCGGCCGGATTTACTATTAGTGTATCCGGTATGTCGGACATCGTCATGTGCTGCAGCGCGCCCCCGTGATCCGTAGATCGATCTTGGTTGTCCTGCGTTGTTATCCAATCTATCGTGCAGGTCCTGAGTATTGCCCCGGGCCGTAGTAAACTGGCACAGGGGTGCGGGCTAGTATTCAGGCTGATATGCCATTTTATCCCGACCTCGAGGTGGCCCGTCAGCCGTATGGCGCTCGAGTCCATATTCCTCGGCTGCCAGGACTTCTGTCCATCTGTCTGTGAGCAGGTCTTGATCAGCTTGAAGCTGCTGTTGTTTCCTCTTCGGGCTCCTCGCAGTGGCAATAAGCCGGCGCTTGAAGCACTCCTGCTCCGCGGGGTCCTCAAGCACGCCGAACTCGTCGTCGCGCAGGCTAATCTCATCTTCAAAGGGGGGCATGTAGTTGTCCTCCTCCGGATACCCGTCCGTCGCCTGTTCATCTGGGCTATCATGCCCATCTTCCTGCTCGGCCTGCTCGAAGGCGGGCTGATCGGGGTTGTATTCATCTTTGGCATCGTCCGGATTGTTTTTGTCTCCGGTGCTGGTATTGATGTGGCGGGGCTTGGAGCGGCGCTAGCGACGCCCATGCTTTGCTTTCTTCTTGGAGGGGTTATCCTCCATTGCCTCATCGCCATTGGTTTCTTTCGGAGTGTCCACCATATATATGTCATATGAAGAGGTGGCTGTCCATCGCCCCATGGCGGTGGTTCCTGCTCTTCTCCTAAATCGTCGTCCAAACAGTCGATGTCTTTGGAGTCAAAGTCAAGCACGTCGGTCAAATCATCGATCGTGGCTATGAAGTGGGTGGTGGGTGGGCAACGAATTCCTTCGTCGCTAGCTTCCCACTCGAGCCGGACATAGTTCGGTCGAGAGCCTCCTGACAAAGAGAGATACTTTAATGAGCTCAGCATGTCGCCAAAGGGCGAGTGCTGAAAGATATCCGCAGTGGTAAACTCCATAACCGAAGCCCAACCAGGCTCGGCGGGCTCAGGAGCGTGCGGACTGGAACCTACAACCGGATACGAGTCCGGGAGTCCGAAATCACAGGCGTCCCTAGAGGCGGGGCCTGGATTCGGCTCTACCGCCGATGAGTATGTGACCTGCGGGGCGGGGTCCATCCACCCGTCCTTGGGCCACGCAGTGTGCTCCAAATTTAGGTTCGGGGCTACTACAGGGGTGATATCCCGAGCATTGTCCGACAGCAAGTCTAGGCCATGCTCATCGTGACTATCCGGCGCTCCTGGCATAGGCCAGATTCCGTCAAAGATCAAGTCTCCGCGGATATCGGCCATGTAGTTTAGGTTTCCGAACCTGACCTGGTGGCCAGGGGCGTAGCTGTCGATCTGCTCCAGATGGCCAAGCGAATTGGCCCGCAGTCGAAGCCGCCGAACACAAAGATCTGTCCGGGGAGAAAAGTCTCGCCCTAGACCGTGTTGTTGACGATTGAAGGCGCCATCAAGCCTCGAAGCGACGACACAGAGGAACTCTCAATGAAAGCACCAATTTCGGTGTCAAAACCGGCAGATCTCGGGTAAGGGGTCCCGATATGTGCGTCTTAGGCTGATCGTAATAGGAAGCAAGGGACACAATGTTTACCCAGGTTCGGGCCCTCTCGATGGAGGTAAAACCCTACTTACCGCTTGATTAATATTGAAGATATGAGTAGTACAAAAGTAGATCTACCACGAGATCGTAGAGGCTAAACCCTAGAAGCTAGCCTATGATGGTATGATTGTAATTGTGATCGGCCTTCTAAGGACCATCCTCTACGGTTTATCACTACAAGAAATATGTCAACTAGTGACCTTCTGTCAGTGACCCTGGAAGAATTGGTCATAGATCTATGACCATTTCAGACCAATTGGTCAAAAGCTGTTCGGGGGGCTCCAAACCCTAAACCATTGCAACCATTTTGGTCAGAAAGGTCGTAATTTCCTTACACGAAATGGTCACAAAGCAAACAGTGCTAGTCCGCTGCCTTTTTTCTAGTTGTTAACGACCAATATAGATGGTCATAGCCTTGTAGATTGTGATGGGTTGTGATTACTAGGCGCCATCTCATCAGTTTTGCCTATGTGTCATGTCCATGTGGCAGTTTTTGCCCTAGGTTGTGAAGCAACCTATATTTCTGTTATTCCAAAAATTCCCAAAAAATTCTCATAAATGTTTTGGATCATATCTTCATCAAATATGTCAAAAACGTTCCTTGCCTAGTTCAAAAATAATTCAAAAATATTCATTTTCCTATTCTGTTCAGAGCAGCACTTTGTGAAGGAAGTACCACTTTGGCATGTCCAAATGGTATCCATTTTCTACAGTGCTTTCCTATGCCCAAATAACCATCCTCCACCAAATGCCAGCAAAATCCATTCATTATTTTGAGCCTAGCTTCAACATTCGTATCTATGTCCAGTGTGGTACTTTGTAAAGCAAGTACCACCTAGGCTCCTCCTTTTGAGGTGAAAATTTGTGAAGACGGTCTTCTTAGTAACTGATCATCCTCAGCCAAAACTTATGCCCATTAGCCATGTGCATTTCCCGTACCACAAATCAAACACTTGGCTGCTTATTCATGTTTGAGCATCGATCGGTCTCTTCGTGAGAATCTTATGTTGTGATTTTCTTCCTAGCACCTACCTGGGGAGTGCCCAGCCCACTAGACATGCCTAGGCCGCCCAGAACACATGGCAACGCCATGGTCACGCGGTGACCACGCGGCGGGCATGCGAGCTTACGCGCTCTGGAGTTGGGGCCCTCGGCCACCGTCCAAACCTCGATGTCTCGCCATCAAACCATGTATTTCTGATTAAATAGATAGTTATTTACCTAGAAATGATTTTTGGAAAAAATAAAGAGCAAACTATGAGACAGCTGCAATTCAAATTTGACCCGCTTCCAGCTGAATCGACGGGAATTTGTCTTTTTCACCAGAGGTGGATCAAAAATTTGACACCCAACCATTTTGTCAATTGTGCATTAAATATGGCCTAGTATTTTATAAAATTGATTAGGTCCAATTTTGCAACAAATATATGGTAGGTCCTTCAGAAAAAAAACTCATTTGAGGCACTCGAAAAATGGAAAATGGTTTTTTCGTCCAAAGAAAATGAAAACTTCCTTAGGCAACATTGTTTGCCATTCCAATATGCACCCTTGTGCACAATATGAGATCATTTGAACAAACTATGCCATGAATGTGGCCATAAGATTGATCATTTGGCTTGAAAGCCATGAATCTTCACACTTGATAGCTCATTTCTGAGAACACTTTTTTAAAATAATTACCGTATTACAAGTTTATTATTTTTCCTGGAAACTTGGTCACATATAATGACACAATTTGAAGGTTTCCCAATTTTTTGATTTTTTTTTGAATTTTTTATGCCCGTTTCAAAATGCGGTCATAACGGCGGGCTTGACCGTTCCTAGCTAGTGGTTGAATCTTGGAATTTTTTTGGTGTTTCTCTGATTAAATAGATACTTATGTACCTAGAAATGATTTTTGGAAAAAATAAATTTCAAACTATGAGGCAGCTTCAGTTCAAATTTGACCCGCTTCCAACTGAATCGGCGGGAATTTGTCTTTTTCACCAGAGGTGGATCAAAACTTTTTACACCCAACCATTTGGTCAATTGTGCATTAAGTATGGCCTAGTATTTTATAAAATTGATTTGGTCCAATTTTGCAACAAATACATGGTAGGTCCTTCACAAAAAAACTCATTTTGGGCACTACTCATTTTGGGCACTCGAAAAAATGGAAAATGAATTTTTCGTCCAAAGAAAATGAAAAGTTCCTTAAGCAACATTGTTTGTCATTCCAAGATGCACCCTTGTGCACGATATGAAGTCATTTGAACAACTATGCCATGAATGTGGCCATAAGATTGATCATTTGGCTTGAAAGCCATGAATCTTCATGCATGATAGCTCATTTATGAGAATATTTTTTTAAAATAATTACCGTATTACAAGTTTATTATTTTTCCTGGAAACTTGGCCACATATAATGACAAAATGCGGAGGTTTTCCAATTTTTTGATTTTTTTGAATATTTTATGCCCGTTTCAAAATGTGGTCAAAACGTCGGGCTTGACCGGTCCTAGTAGTGGTTGAATCTTGGGAATTTTTTGGTGTTTCTCTGATTAAATAGATACTTATTTACCTAGAAATGATTTTTGGAAAAAATAAAGAGCAAACTATGAGGCACCTGCAGTTCAAATTTGACCCGCTTCCAACTGAATCGACAGGAATTTGTCTTTTTCACCAAAGGTGGATCAAAACTTTTGACACCCAACCATTATGTCAATTGTGCATTATATATGGCCTAGTATTTTATAAAATTGATTAGGTCCAATTTTGCAACAAATATATGGTAGGTCCTTCACAAAAAACTCATTTTGGGCACTCGAAAAAATGGAAAATGAATTTTTCGTCCAAAGAAAATGAAAAGTTCCTTAAGCAACATTGTTTGTCATTCCAAGATGCACCCTTGTGCACGATATGAGGTCATTTGAACAAACTATGCCATGAATGTGGCCTTAAGATTGATCATTTGGCTTGAAAGCCATGAATCTTCACACATGATAGCTCATTTCTGAGAACACTTTTTTAAAATAATTATCGTATTACAAGTTTACTATTTTTTCGGGAAACTTGGCCACATATAATGACACAATGCGGAGGTTTTCCAATTTTTTGATTTTTTTTGAATTTTTTATGCTCGTTTCAAAATGCGATCAAAACGCCAGGCTTGACCGGTCCTAGCTAGTGGTTGAATCTTGGGATTTTTTTGGTGTTTCTCAGATTAACTAGATACTTATGTACCTAGAAATGATTTTTAAAAAAAATAAAAAGCAAACTACGAGGCAGCTACAGTTCTAATTTGACCCGCTTTCAACTGAATCAGCGGGAATTTGTCTTTTTCACGAGAGGTGGATCAAAACTTTTTACACCAAACCATTTGGTCAATTGTGCATTAAATATGGCCTAGTATTTTAGAAACTTGATTTGGTCCAATTTTGCAAAAAAATAAGGTAGGTCCTTCACAAAAAAATTATTTTGGGCACTTAAAAAAAAAGGAAAATTGTTTTTTCGTGCAAAAAAGATAAAAAAATCCCTTTGTCTATATTGTTTACCAATCCAAGATGTAAACTTTTGCAGAGTATGATATCATTTGAACAAATATTTGGTAGGTCTTTTACAAAAAAACTCATTTTGAGCACTAAAAAATGGAAAATGATTTTTTGTGACCTATTTGGAAGGTCATAAGGTCTTCAAATTGTCTGTTACGTTCCTATTGGTCCATAGGCATATCACGCGGATCATGCATCAGACACCGTCGGATGCTCCCGGATCCAACGGCGGACCTCATCCCCTCACCCTCTCACCCACGTAGCCCTCTCACCCCCACACCCCCTCACCCATGCAGCCCCCACGCCCCCCACTCCCCACCGTTCCAACCCTTCTCTCCCCCGCACCCGCTCGCCAAACCCTAGCCGCCGCCTTCCCCGCCCCCGCACCATGGCCGTCGACGGCGAGGAGCCCGAATCCTCAAGTGGGTCATGTCCCCCGCCATGGCCACAACGGGCCTTCCGGATCCGCGCCTCCTCGCGCCGCCGCCATTTCCCCGATCCAGATTGACGCCACCACCCTCTCATCCTCATGCGTCGAGCACCGCCACCACCCTCTTGCCGCCGCCTCCCAACCCCCTTGCCACCGCCTCCTCCTTCCTCCAGCACCATCTCTCCAACCCCAGCAACCCCAGCACCATCTTCGACCCCGCCACCGGCCTCCGCTGCTTCCGCTCCGAGGACACTGACGCCCTCCTCTTTGTCTCCCCCATCGAACCCCCTCCTTCTCCACCTCCTTCCACCACCGGAACCCCACCTCCTCCTTCCTCCAGCTCCATCTGAGCCCTGCCCCACCCCTACCTCCTTCCTCCAACTGTCGGCGCACCCCGCGGCGATGGCGGGATCCGGCGGCCACTGCCCCCTGGCGAGGCCTCCTCCACCGGATCCGGTTGCGGCGGCCATCAGTGCGGGCCCAAAACCGGCAGATCTGGTAGCCACCGACCCCCTGACCGGCCTTCTTCCAGAGGCCCTGCGACGCGCTGCCCCACCCGCCCCGCAACCTCCTGCCTGCACCACCCGGTCCACGGCGACGCTCTAAGGGTCTGGATTTTGGCGGGGCGGCGGTCATCCATGCTACTGCCTCCAATGGTATGCACGCTCCTCCTCCTGCCCTGCTTTGTACATTAGTATATTTCAGAAAAACCCAATCAAGGTTCATGCTGTTGTGCTGTGCACACATCTACTATATGCATGATATCATGGCTAATTGGTGCTGGTGCTGGCTTGCACAGGTCGAGCACACAGGCGTATGGTTCCACCTCAGCGACTCCATGGCCCTCCAGGATGCTTTCCGGTTCCACGGGGCCAAGCAAGCATGGCACCTTCAAGTAGATGCAGCTCTGCCTCCAATACTTAGCTAGATGCAGCTCTGCTTGGTTGGTGTTTCTCTGCTTGGTTGGTTGTATTCTCTGATTAAATAGATACACTTGTTGATGCTGCTGAATGAATGAATGTGTGTGTGGGTGGGTGCAGGAGGTGTCTGTGTAGCATAAATTTCTAAGCCTGCCTACCGTGTCAATGGTCTGTCCACGACGGGGTGGTTCTCTGTGGACTATAACAACATTGACCTGACCAATGTAACTTGTAAGTGCAAATGCAGCCTGCAGCTCTAATGTTTTGAGCATCTTCATTGCATCTTTCTCTTGCTTGATTAGCATTGTTGCCTTTGCTTGTCTAACCCAAACTTACTATTTGCTATAGTGTTGTGAGAAATCTTGTCTTGTACAGATAGGTTTGATGGAAGCTTCACGCTAGTTCAAGTTGAAGTTGTGTTGTCGCAATATAAGGCCCCTGCTTGGTTGAATGTTCAGGTACATCAAACTTTGATTACTTTTAGTGCACTACAATTGAAGTGATCTTCTCTTATAGTCTGTCTTGTTTGTGCAAAACTCAGCATGACAGTTTCTACAGCCAGTTTAATCTGAGCATGAGAACCTATATCATGTCTTGTTTGAGAGCTCTGTAAATTCCTATGCACTACAAATACACTGTATATAAGTGAATACATTTCTTCTTGTAAGAGGGTGTTTGGTTGGACGATAAACTTGTTGCGCAACTGGACCAGAAAACTGCTATTTATCATGAATCCTGCTAGTTCAGAAGTGCATGCTATACTGTTGCTTACTAGGCCAGAAGTGTTTTTTTATGCTAGAAGTCATTAGTAGATCATGAATCCTTCATTTTGTGTTGCGTTCACCAGAAAACTGCTATTTATCATGAATCCTGCTAGTTCTGGATAATTTGGTGACTACAAACTAAGTCATGTACTGCTATGTATTGTTTCATGCCAGGGGAGGACCAGTGCTTATTTGTATAGCACAAATGCTGGAATCGACGCGCGCAGAGAAGCAGAGGAGGGTTGGAATCGACGCGCAAGGCAGTGAGGTCCTCGACCACCGGGAACAAGTCCAACAAGGCCTCACTCGGCCAGGCCCAGCGTGCAACCAGGAATAACAACTAGGCGGCCCAACTCCAACGATTCATTGATACCCCTAAAAAAGGTGATTCATTCATGGTTCATTTCGTCCGTTCGATCCATGTGGTGATCTGACATGCTGTTGGTGCTATGAATTCAAGACTGATATGATATCCCCTATCTGTTTGTCTGTCATGATGCTGCTGTTGCTGCTTGTTTTGCTACTAAAATATGGATCGAATTTTATGCAAAGTTTTGGTTCCAAGCACCATGTTTCCTCCTTGAATCTTCCACAATTGTGGCCCTTTTTATTTCACAAGATACAATTAAAATTCTACGCACTAACATGATTTGTTTCGCATATTTTGGTATACTTGCTATTATGAAGCACTAGTATCTTTTGTTGGACTGCAGCAACAGTTGCAACTATGCCGTAATAATTTATACAAGATGCCATCTTGCCTAAACAATCAAACTCAACTGCTGTAGCCTCTTGTGTCACCTACTTCCTGTATGAAATATGAAATAGATGAGCTTAGTTCTGTGGACTTTCTTTTAGTGTTAAGGTTGATGTGCTTTCAACTTTATTTCTGGTAGATGAAACATCAGATTTTGACTTAGTTGCACAAATATTCAACACCCAGATTTTATCTAACTCCTTGCATCCCCTTGCTGCTATTGCCTCAACCTGCTGCTTCTCTTCTTCCACGCAATCTGCTGCTCTTCTTACCCCCAAGCTCCTGCTTCTTCTTCTTTTCTGAATCCCCAAACGCTGCTGCTGCTCCCTTCCCCTCAATCTCGTGTTGTTGCTTTTCTCCTTCCCTTGCTCTGCTTCTCTCCCTGCCTTACTGCTACTCTTCCTCCTTACCTCCTCTGCTGTTACCTTTTATTTTTCTCCCTTGCTGTATTCTCTGAATTTTCTGTAATAGAAGATGTGTAGTACATGTAATATTCAGATTTGAGTAGTGCTAGCAGCCTGTTATTTGTCCAGTTCAGACTTCCTGTGTGTGATAATTAGTTAAATTTGTCACTTGTGTACTGCTCTTGCTGCATATTCGTGTTTGTTTAATTTGTAGTTCCTGTGTTGCTCAAGTAGCCGTGACATATATGTATGTGGTGTGGAATCTATATGTCCCAGTACCAAACTACTTCTGCATGTTCAGTACTATGATATATCTTTTATTTCTAGTTCTTATAATCATTATATGTACTTGTGATATATACATGCTTGTGATGTGAATCACTTCTGCCCTTTTGCTTACATACTTTCTAATAATAGATGTCTCCTTTTATTGTAGATTTCCTTTTGTAGTCTATGTATGCATGTGTTAGCGTTTTATTGTCTCAAGTAAAACAGAAATACCAAAAAGACATGAGTAAAATCTAAACTTCCCTATGCTATTTTGCATTTTATTTTGTCAACGATCTTCCAAAAAGACTTGTGCAGATTCTGCGCAAGGAAATGCACGATTCGTTCAGTCTTGAAGATCATCTCGCATAACAGAAACTGTCTTGACTCCTTCTGGGCATGCTAGATTATTGTGTGCAACAGCAAATTATTGTCCTTGTTTTGATTTCCTTCCTGTCAAGTTCATCCTTTAGGGCTAGTACTAGTGGCACATCAGTTCATCCTTTTGATTGTCCTTGTTTTTGTTATCACTTGATACATACTTAGCTTGTACTTGAAGTTGTGGGTTAATGCTGGTAATTTTGTTCTGCTTGTATGCATTGGTACCCCCATCATCGAGCGCACAGATGCAATAGTGGCAAGAAGATCATCCACCTCCTCACAGTGGCAAGAAGAGCAGGTGCCTAGTTTGTAATCGCTGTCGAAGGAGCTCCATGCTGAAGAACATAACACTCATAGAGCTTCTAAAGTACCATGTTATTGAACTTGTGGAGCATGTAACTGTGACTTCCACTATTGTACGTTAGAGTTATTTGTACAGCTTGCTACACTTGCTAAAGAACATAACACTTGTACAGCTTGCAAAGTGTAATATTTGTACAGCAGCAACACTGGCTGGTAATATTTGAAGTATTTTGTGTGTTTTCTATGCCAATTTAAATATTGTGTATTTATTTACATTAAATTGGAAAAAGAAGAATGTGACCCTGACAAAAAAAGAAAAAATGCTGTTGAGACAAAAAGGCCATGGGCCAAAAATAAAAAGGCTGCAATGAAGGCCATGGGCCAAAAATAAAAAGGCTGCAATGTTGGGCTTGGTCCATGAAGCTGACAAAAAATTCATAGGAAAAAAATATAAATGGGCTAAATTAATGGGCTCGACCCATATAAACACCGAATTGGATCGGGCTGATTCTTGTGCCACATCAGATTGCCACGCTGGATGCCTACGTGGCCTGGGGAGGTTGCTAGTGACCAAAACGCCATAGTAGACGTATTTTGGTCATAAACGTCTACGACCATTCCAAAAAAAGGTCGCTATGGTCAGTTTACGACCGCCAGCTTTTGACCTTATGTTTTTGGTCACAAAAAGGTCACAAATTGAAAACAGTGACCATTCAGTGACCAATAGTGCTAGTCACAAGTTGACATATTTCTTGTAGTGTATATAGACACCGGAGAGGGCTAGGGTTTACATGGAGTCGGTTACAAGGAAGGAAACACAATATCCGGATCGCCAAGCTTGTCTTCCACGCAAAGGAGAGTCCCATCCGGACACGGGACGGAGTCTTGAGTCTTGTATCTGCACGCTCCAATAGTCTGGACGATGTGTATAGTCCGGCTGTCCGGATACCCCCTAATCCAAGACTCCCTCAACGGGTACAAGCAATGAAAGTAAATAAAGTGCAGCAAGGTGGCCCAATCCCTTTTGTAGCAAAGGACAAGCCTGGATAAATTCTTATAATGAGAAAAGCGCTCCCGAGGACACGTGGGAATTATCGTCAAGCTAGTTTACATCACGCTCATATGATTCGCGCTCGTTACTTTGATAATTTGATATGTGGGTGGACCGGTGCTTGGGTGTTGTCCTTGAAGGAAATATGCCCTAGAGGTAACAATAAAGTTATTATTTATTTCCTTATATCATGATAAATGTTTATTATTCATGCTAGAATTGTATTAACCGGAAACATAATACATGTGTGAATACATAGACAAACAGAGTGTCACTAGTATGCCTCTACTTGACTAGCTCATTAATCAAAGATGGTTATGTTTCCTAACCATAGACAAAGAGTTGTTATTTGATTAATGGGATCACATCATTAGATGAATGATCTGATTGACTTGATCCATTCCGTTAGCCTAGCACTTGATCGTTTAGTATGTTGCTATTGCTTTCTTCATGACTTATACATGTTCCTATGACTATGAGATTATGCAACTCCCGTTTACCGGAGGAACACTTTGTGTGCTACCAAACATCACAACGTAACTGGGTGATTATAAAGGTGCTCTACAGGTGTCTCCGAAGGTACATGTTGGGTTGGCGTAATTCGAGATTAGGTTTTGTCACTCCGATTGTCGGAGAGGTATCTCTGGGCCCTCTCGGTAATGCACATCACTATAAGCCTTGCAAGCAATGTAGCTAATGAGTTAGTTACGGAATGATGCATTACGGAATGAGTAAAGAGACTTGCCAGATAACGAGATTGAACTAGGTATTGGATACCGATGATCGAATCTCGGGCAAGTAACATACCGATGACAAAGGGAACAACGTATGTTGTTATGCGGTTTGACCGATAAAGATCTTCGTAGAATATGTAGGAACCAATATGAACATCCAGGTTCCACTATTGGTTATTGACCCAGAATAGTTCTAGGTCATGTCTACACAGTTCTCGAACCCGTAGGTTCCGCACGCTTAACGTTTCGTTGACGATATAGTATTATATGAGTTATGCATGTTGGTAACCGAATGTTGTTCAGAGTTCCGGATGAGATCATGGACATGACGAGGAACTCCGGAATGGTCCGGAGATAAAGTTTTACATATGGGATAATAGTGTTTGATCTCCGGAATGGTTCCGGAATTCACCGGAAGGGGTTCCGGATGTTTCCCGAAATGTTTGGGTACGAGAACACGTTATTTGGGCCAAAGGGGAAAGCCCACAAGGTTTTTGGAAAGCGCAAAAAGGAAGTTTTGCGGAGTCCAGGGGCCAGACGCCAGGGTCCCTGGCGTCTGGGTCCAGACGCTGGGAACCCTGGCGTCTGGCCCTGGAGTCCGAGAAGGACTCTTGCCTTTCGGGTGAAACCGACTTTGTGGAGGCTTTTACTCCAAGTTTCGACCCCAAGCCTCAACATATAAATAGAGGGGTAGGCTAGCACCAAAGACACATCAAGAAACACCAAGCCGTGTGCCGGCAACCCCGTACCCTCTAGTTTATCCTCCGTCATAGTTTTCATAGTGCTTAGGCGAAGCCCTGCGGAGATTGTTCTTCACCAACACCGTCACCACGCCGTCGTGCTGCCGGAACTCATCTACAACTTCGCCCGTCTTGCTAGATCAAGAAGGCGAGGACGTCATCGAGCTGAACGTGTGTAGAACTCGGAGGTGCCATGCTTTCGGTACTTGGATCGGTCGGATCGTGAAGATGTACGACTACATCAACCGCGTTGATAAACGCTTCTGCTTAGCGATCTTCAAGGGTATGAAGATACACTCCCCTTCTCGTTGCTATACATCACCATGATGTTCCATGTGCGTAGGAATTTTTTTTTGAAATTACTACGTTCCCCAACAGTGGTATCAGAGCCAGGTTTTATGCCTTGATGTTATATGCACGAGTAGAACACAAGTGAGTTGTGGGCGATACAAGTCATACTGCTTACCAGCATGTCATACTTTGGTTCGGCGGTATTGTGAGATGAAGCGGCCCGGACCGACATTACGCGTACGCTTATGCGAGACTGGTTTCACCTTTACGAGCACTCGTGCTTAAAGGTGGCTGGCGGGTGTCTGTCTCTCTCACTTTAGTTGAACCGAGTGTGGCTACGCCCGGTCCTTGCGAAGGTTAAAACAGCACTAACTTGACAAACTATCGTTGTGGTTTTGATGCGTAGGTAAGAACGGTTCTTGCTCAGCCCATAGCAGCCACGTAAAACTTGCAACAACAAAGTAGAGGACGTCTAACTTGTTTTTGCAGGGCATGTTGTGATGTGATATGGACAAAGACGTGATGCTATATTTTATTGTATGAGATGATCATGTTTTGTAACCGAAGTTATCGGCAACTGGCAGGAGCCATATGGTTGTCGCTTTATTGTATGAAATGCAAACGCCCTGTAATTGCTTTACTTTATCACTAAGCGGTAGCGATAGTCGTAGAAGCAATAGATGGCGTAAACGACAACGATGCTATGATGGAGATCAAGGTGTCGCGCCGGTGACGATGGTGATCACGACGGTGCTTCGGAGATGGAGATCACAAGCACAAGATGATGATGGCCATATCATATCACTTATATTGATTGCATGTGATGTTTATCCTTTATGCATCTTATCTTGCTTTGATTGACGGTAGCATTTTAAGATGATCTCTCACTAAAAATTATCAAGAAGTGTTCTCCCTGAGTATGCACCGTTGCCAAAGTTCGTCGTGCCCAGACACCACGTGATGATCGGGTGTGATAACGGGTGCAAGCCAGTTTTGCACATGCAGGTGCAAGCCAGTTTTGCACACGCGGAATACTCAGGTTAAACTTGACGAGCCTAGCATATGCAGATATGGCCTCGGAACACGGAGACCGAAAGGTCGAGCGTGAATCATATAGTAGATATGATCAACATAATGATGTTCACCATTGAAAGCTACTCCATTTCACGTGATGATCGGTTATGGTTTAGTTGATTTGGATCACGTGATCACTTAGAGGATTAGAGGGATGTCTTTCTAAGTGGGAGTTCTTAAGTAATATGATTAATTGAACTTAAATTTATCATGAACTTAGTCCTGGTAGTATTTTGCAAATTATGTTGTAAATCAATAGCTTGCTTTGTTGCTTTCATATGTTTATTTTGATATGTTCCTAGAGAAAATTGTATTGAAAGATGTTAGTAGCAATGATGCGGATTGGATCCGTGATCTGAGGTTTATCCTCATTGCTGCACAGAAGAATTATGTCCTTGATGCACCGCTAGGTGACAGACCTATTGCAGGAGCAGATGCAAACATTATGAACGTTTGGCTAGCTCAATATGATGACTACTTGATAGTTTAGTGCACCATGCTTAACGGCTTAGAATCGGGACTTCAAAGACATTTTGAACGTCATGGACCATATGAGATGTTCCAGGAGTTGAAGTTAATATTTCAAGCAAATACCCGAGTTGAGAGATATGAAGTCTCCAACAAGTTCTATAGCTAAAAGATGGAGGAGAATCGCTCAACTAGTGAGCATGTGCTCAGATTGTCTGGGTACTACAATCGCTTGAATCAAGTGGGAGTTAATCTTCCAGATAAAATAGTGATTGACAGAATTCTCTAGTCACCATCACCAAGTTAGTAGAACTTCGTGATGAACTATAATATGCAAGGAATAACAGAAACGATTCCCAAGCTCTTCGTAATGCTTAAATTGACGAAGGTAGAAATCGAGAAAAACATCAAGTGTTGATGGTAGACAAGACCACTAGTTTCAAGAAAAGGGCAAAGGGAAAAAGGGGAACTTCAAGAAGAACGGCAAGCGAGTTGCTGCTCAAGTGAAGAAGCCCAAGTCTGGTCCTAAGCCTGAGACTAAGTGCTTCTACTGCAAAGGGATTGGTCACTGGAAGCGGAACTACCCCAAGTGATTGGCGGATAAGAAGGATGGCAAAGTGAACAAAGGTATATTTGATATACATGTTATTGATGTGTACTTTACTAGTGTTTATAGCAACCCCTCGGTATTTGGTATTGGTTCAGTTGCTAAGAGTAGTAACTCGAAACGGGAGTTGCAGAATAAACAGAAACTAGTTAAGGGTGAAGTGACGATGTGTGTTGAAAGTAGTTTCAAGATTGATATGATCATCATCGCACACTCCTTATACTTTCGGGATTAGTGTTGAACCTAAATAAATGTTATTTGGTGTTTGCGTTGAGCATGAATATGATTTGATCGTGTTTATTGCAATACGGTTATTCATTTAAAGAGAATAAACTGTTGTTCTGTTTACATGAATAAAACCTTATATGGCTACACACCCAATGAAAATGGTTCATTGGATCTCGATCATAGTGATACACATATTCATAATATTGAAACCAATAGATGCAAAGTTAATAATGATAGTGCAACTTATTTGTGGCACTGCCGTTTAGGTCATATTGGTGTAAAGCGCATGAAGAAACTCCATGCTGATGGGATTTTGGAATCACTTGATTATGAATCACTTGATGCTTGCGAACCATGCCTCATGGGCAAGATGACTAAGACTCCGTTCTCCGGAACAGTGGAGCGAGCAACTGACTTATTGGAAATAATACATAATGATGTATACGATCCGATGAGTGTTAAGGCACGCGGCGGGTATCATTATTTTCTGACCTTCACAGATGATTTGAGAAGATATGGGTATATCTACTTGATGAAACATAAGTCTGAAACATTTGAAAAGTTCAAAGAATTTTAGAGTGAAGTGGAAAATCATCGTGACAAGAAAATAAGGTTTCTACGATCTGATCGCGAAGACAAATATTTGAGTTACGAGTTTGGTCTTCAATTAAAACAATGTGGAATAGTTTCACAAATTCATGCCACCTGGAACACCACATCATAATGGTGTGTCCGAACGTCATAACCATACTTTATTGGATATAGTACAATCTATGATGTTTCTTACCGATTTACCTATATCGTTTTGGGATCATGCATTAGAGATAACTGCATTCACGTTAAAAGGGCACCATCTAAATCCGTTGAGACGACACTATATGAACTGTAGTTTAGCAAGAAACCCAAGTTGTCGTTTCTTAAAGTTTGGGGCTGCGATGCTTATATGAAAAAGTTTCATCCTGATAAGCTCGAACCCAAATCGGAGAAGTGCGTCTTCATAGAATACCCAACTGAAATTGTTGGGTACACCTTCTAGAACAGATCCGAAGGCAAGATATTCGTTGCTAAAAATGGATCCTTTCTAGAGAAGGAGTTTCTCTCGAAAGAAGTGAGTGGGAGAAAAGTAGAACTTGATGAGGTAACTGTACCTTCTCCTGAATTGGAAAATTGTTCATCACTGAAATCAGTTCCAGTGATTTCTACACCAATTAGTGAGGAAGCTAATGATGATGATCATGAAACTTTAGATCAAGTTACTACAGAACCTCGTAGGTCTTCCAGAGTACGGTCCGCACCAGAGTGGTACGGTAATCCTGTTCTGAAAGTCATGATACTAGACCATGATAAACCTACGAACTATGAGGAAGCGATGATGAGCCCAAATTCCGCAAAATGGCTGGAGGCCATGAAATCTTAGATAGGATCCATGTATGAGAACAAAGTGTGGACTTTGGTGGGCTTGCCCGATGATCGGCAAACCATAGAAAAATAAATGGATTTTCAAGAGGAAGACAGATGCTGATAGTAGTGTTACTATCTACAAAGCTCGACTTGTCGCAAAAGGGTTTTTCGACAAGTTCAAGGTGTTGACTACAATGAGATTTTCTCAACTATAGCGATGCTTAAGTCTGTCTGAATCATGTTAGCAATTGCCGCATTTTATGAAATTTGGCAAATGGATGTCAAAACTGCATTCCTTAATGGTTTTCTTAAAGAAGAGTTGTATATGATGCAACCAGAAGGTTTTGTCAATCCTAAAGGTGTTAACAAAATGTGCAAGCTCCAGCGATCCATCTATGGACTGGTGCAAGCATCTTGGAGTTGGAATATACGCTTTGATAAGTTGATCAAAGCATATAGTTTTAATACAGACTTGCGGTGAAGCCTGTATTTACAAGAAAGTGAGTGGGAGCACTACAGCATTTCTGATAAGTATATGTGAATGACATATTGTTGATCGGGAATAATGTAGAATTTTTCTGGAAAGCATAAAGGAGTGTTTGAAAGGAGTTTTTCAAAGAAAGACCTTGGTGAAGCTGCTTACACATTAAGCATCAAGATCTATAGAGATAGATCAAGACGCTTGATAAGATTTTTCAATGAGAACATACCTTGACAAGATTTTGAAGTAGTTCAAAATGGAACAGTCAAAGAAAGAGTTCTTTCCTGTGTTGCAAGGTGTGAAGTTGAGTAAGACTCAAAACCCGACCATGGCAGAAAATAGAAAAGAATGAACAGTCATTCCCTATGCCTCAGTCATAGGTTCTATAAAGTATGCTATGCTATGTACTAGACCTATTGTATACCTTGCTCTGAGTTTGGCAAAGGAATACAATTTTGATCTAAAAGTAGATCATTATAACAGCGGTTAAGAATATCCTTAGTGAGGACTAAGGAGATGTTTCTCGATTATGGAGGTGATAAAATAGCCAGTCGTAAAAAGTTACAACGATGCAAATTTCTTTTACACCAATCCAGATGACTCTAAGTCTCAATCTGGATACATATTGAAAGTGGGAGCAATTAGCTAGAGTAGCTCCGTGCAGAGCATTGTAGACATAGAAAATTGCAAAATACATAACGGATCTGAATGTGAAAGACCCGTAGACTAAGATTCTCTCACAAGCAAAACATGATCACACCTTAGTACTCTTTCGGTGTTAATCACATAGCGATGTGAACTAGATTACCGAATCTAGTAAACCCTTTGGGTGTTGGTCACATGGCGATGTGAACTATGGGTGTTAATCACATGATAATGTGAACTATCGATGTTAATCACATGGTAATGTGATCTAGATTATTGACTCTAGTGCAAGTGGGAGACTGAAGGAAATATGCCCTAGAGGCAACAATAAAGTTATTATTTATTTCCTTATATCATGATAAATGTTTATTATTCATGCTAGAATTGTATTAACCGGAAACATAATACATGTGTGAATACATAGACAAACAGAGTGTCACTAGTATGCCTCTACTTGACTAGCTCATTAATCAAAGATGGTTATGTTTCCTAACCATAGACAAAGAGTTGTTATTTGATTAATGGGATCACATCATTAGATGAATGATCTGATTGACTTGACCCATTCCGTTAGCCTAGCACTTGATCGTTTAGTATGTTGTTATTGCTTTCTTCATGACTTATACATGTTCCTATGACTATGAGATTATGCAACTCCCGTTTACCGGAGGAACACTTTGTGTGCTACCAAACGTCACAACGTAACTGGGTGATTATAAAGGTGCTCTATAGGTGTCTCTGGAGGTACATGTTGGGTTGGCGTAATTTGAGATTAGGTTTTGTCACTCCGATTGTCGGAGAGGTATCTCTGGGCCCTCTCGGTAATGCACATCACTATAAGCCTTGCATGCAATGTAGCTAATGAGTTAGTTACGGAATGATGTATTACGGAACGAGTAAAGAGACTTGCCGGGTAACGAGATTGAACTAGGTATTGGATACCGACGATCGAATCTCGTGCAAGTAACATACCGATGACAAAGGGAACAACGTATGTTGTTATGCGGTTTGACCGATAAAGATCTTCGTAGAATATGTAGGAACCAATATGAACATCCAGGTTCCACTATTGGTTATTGACCCAGAATAGTTCTAGGTCATGTCTACATAGTTCTCGAACCCGTAGGGTCCGCACACTTAACGTTTCGTTGACGATATAGTATTATATGAGTTATGCATGTTGGTAACCGAATGTTGTTCGGAGTTCCGGATGAGATCATGGACATGACGAGGAACTCCGGAATGGTTCGGAGATAAAGTTTTACATATGGGATAATAGTGTTTGATCTCCGGAATGGTTCCGGAATTCACCGGAAGGGGTTCCGGATGTTTCCCGAAATGTTTGGGTACGAGAACACGTTATTTGGGCCAAAGGGGAAAGCCCACAAGGTTTTTGGAAAGCGCAAAAAGGAAGTTTTGCGGAGTCCAGGGGCCAGACGCCAGGGTCCCTGGCGTCTGGGTCCAGACGCCAGGAACCCTGGCGTCTGGCCCTGGAGTCCGAGAAGGACTCTTGCCTTCCGGGTGAAACCGACTTTGTGGAGCCTTTTACTCCAAGTTTCGACCCCAAGGCTCAACATATAAATAGAGGTGTAGGGCTAGCACCAAAGACACATCAAGAAACACCAAGCCGTGTGCCGGCAACCCCGTACCCTCTAGTTTATCCTCCATCATAGTTTTTGTAGTGCTTAGGCGAAGCCCTGCGGAGATTGTTCTTCACCAACACCGTCACCACGCCGTCGTGCTGCCGGAACTCATCTACTACTTCGCTCGTCTTGCTGGATCAAGAAGGCGAGGACGTCATCGAGCTGAACGTGTGCAGAACTCGGAGGTGTCGTGCTTTCGGTACTTGGATCGGTCAGATCGTGAAGACGTACGACTACATCAACCACGTTGATAAACGCTTCCGCTTAGCGATCTTCAAGGGTATGAAGATACACTCCCCTTCTTGTTGCTATACATCACCATGATCTTGCATGTGCGTAGGAATTTTTTTTTTGAAATTACTACGTTCCCCAACAGTCCTTTCTTGGACAAGCATTCCACTTATGATTAACCCCTATTGCAAGCATTCGCAACTACAAAAGAATTATTAAGGTAAACCTAACCATAGCATGAAACTAGTGGATCCAAATCAGCCCCTTATGAAGCAACGCATAAACTAGGGTTTAAGCTTCTGTCACTCTAGCAACCCATCATCTACTTATTACTTCCCAATGCCTTCCTCTTGGCCCAAATAATGGTGAAGTGTCATGTAGTCGACGTTCACATAACACCACTAGAGGAGAGACAACATACATCTCATCAAAATATCGAACGAATACAAAATTCACATGACTACTAATAGCAAGACTTCACCCGTGTCCTCAGGAACAAACGTAACTACTCACAAAGCATATTCATGTTAATAATAAGAGGGGTATTAATATGCATTAAGGATCTGAACAAATGATCTTCCACGGGATAACCAACTAGCATCTACTACAAGGAGTAATCAACACTACAAGCAACCCACAGTTACCAATCTGAGGTTTGGGTACAAAGATTGGATACGCGAGATGAACTAGGGTTTGAGAGGAGATGGTGCTGGTGACGATGTTGATGGAGATTGATCCCCTCTCGATGAGAGGATCGTTGGTGATGACGATGGTGATGACTTCCCCCTTCCGGAGGGATGTTTCCCCGGCAGAACAGCTCCGCCGGATCCCTAGATTGGTTCCGCCTCGTGGCGGCGGAGTTTCGTCCCGAAAGCTTGCTTATGATTTTTTACAGGGTAAAATACTTCATATAGAAGAAGATCGACACCGGAGGGCCACCAGGGGGCGCGCCCAGTAGGGGTGGGCGCGCCCCCCACCCTCGTGGCCAGGGTGTGGGGCCCCTTTGGTACTCAATAATTCTTATTAATTCCAAAAATGACTTTCGTGGAGTTTCAGGACTTTTGGAGCTGTGCAGAATAGGTTTCCAATATTTGCTCCTTTTCTAGCCCAGAATCCTAGCTGCCGGCATTCTCCCTCTTCATATTAAACCTTGTAAAATAAGAGAGAATAGCCATAAGTATTATGATATAACGTGTAATAACAACCCATAATGCAATAAATATCGATATAAAAGCATGATGCAAAATGGACGTATCAACTCCCCCATGCTTAGACCTCGCTTGTCCTCAAGCGAAAGCCGATATCAAAAAATATATCCACATGTTTAGAGATAGAGGTGTCGATAAAAATAAAATACGGACATGAGGGCATCATGATCATTCTAATAACAACAACATATATAGATTTTGTCATATGATTTCTTATGCTCAAGTAACAATCTATTCACAATGTCAAGTATGCATCATAAACTTCATTGGGAACTAACAAACGATAATCTCAGTCATCTATTTATATAAAAAAGTAATTGATGAGTTAACCAGAATTGAGAAAAATAGATTTGTAAATTCCACGTTAATTAGAAAATACTAGCCTTTGATCTGGTGGATCCTTTAAAATCATAAATATGTAACCGTCGGATATGCGTAACATATATAGCATTGTGGCAAAGCACCACGAGTCCGTAACATACGTACCATTCATTTATTATTTCAATCGACCAAATATACCTAGCGTGCCCTGCCCAACTCTGAATAAAATAAACCAGTAATGTGCTCCTTCCTTCAAGAAAAAAAAAGAATCCCTAACGTCCTCAACCCAGACGCTAAAAACAAGTCGGGCCCCAACTCTGAATTAAATATACCTAACGTGCTCCTTCCTTTAAAAAAAGAAGAATGCCTAACATCCTCTACCCAAACTCTGAAAACAAATCGTGCCCTACATGTATATCTCACAAAAGCTCAAACCTACCCAGGCCTTTCTCTTTCGGAAGTGTCCCTCCATCCCTGATCCAGGAAACTAGAGAATTACATCTGGTGACAGCTGCGATGAGGCGGCCGACACCTCCTCCTCCTAAATATGGCTGAACAACCGGATGAATCGGGAACTGACAAGCTGCACGATGCATAGATTGCGGAGCTGCCGTCCCAGGTCGCCTAGGGCGGAGCAGAAGTCCCTAGCCATCATCTCTCAGCCGCCATGTAGTGGTGTTCGAAAGACACAACGGTGCAAAGCTGGCTTCATGTTCCTCCATGATCTCTCGGGCACTGATAGCGAACGAGACCACCACCATGCAGAATTCGTACATGAGCGATGTACAAGATGGGGACGCCAAGTTGCTAGATTGGAGCGTGGCTTGACCCTCGCATCTAGCTAAGCTGAACTGGCAGGTAATTCCTCCTTGCATGTGTGATTTTCCATCAACAGGAGCTGGCTTGAACACGTGAACATAGGAAGGGTGAAGTGGAATTTACTATTTGTCTTGCAAATAACAGCTAAAAGTACTGTGAAAAGTCTATCCAAGGCAGCAAAACTTCTATCAATGAGTGTTACGATTCCACAAGTGAATAGGCTTGTGAATGGTATATACATGAGAAGCATGAGCGTCCAGATGGATGCATCCATGCATCGATAGGCAATTTATTATTGGCATGCAAGTCTGATATGATCTCTGCACAATGTACAGTAATATATATACAAGTCATCGATAGGCAATTTTTCATATCCATTTACAGTTAATGAATAAACATATACAAGTCATTAGAGGCGCCGAGAAGATAAAAAGATCAAAATGCGATTTCATATGTACTACCACATCGTGGAACCGAAGAAACGAGTGAATCGGACATACTTGCACACTAATGGAAAATAATACAACTCTTCATATGTATAGATTCGCTATTCTAATCCACCTGAGAGTTCCTTATTTCTCAGTTGGTGAGAGTTGTCCATGCAACATTGAGATTTATGTAAGTTTCCACGCTTTTGTAAGTATGAAAAATTCTTTACACTTTCTTTTGTACTACATGTATAGATTAATGAATCAACATGAATATTTTTACATATGTATGAATAAATTTGTAAATTGAACTGAGAAATATATTTTTTCCTCGGCCGCCCAAGCATAGTCAGATCCTTCTACCCTTTTGTACGATGAATACATTATTATACCAAGATGAACACTTTTTAGATAGGTTTTTATATCTGCTAGATCAGTTAGGCGGACCCTTATACTATAATCATGCATTGTTTAGCATAAATTAACAGAGTACATAATTACAATATTTGAATGACTTCCACACAAATATATTTCTTTTTGAATGTCATACCTTCATATAAATATTTATTTATGTGACATCAAACTTTATTAAGAAAAATATATGTAAAGTTATGCCAATGTGTTGTACTCACAATTTGGGATCCAAGTTTTAATTTAACATGATAATATATTGCTAGAAAGAAAGTACAATTGGCTTGCCATCTCAATACTATCGTTTGCATGAATACGCTGTATGTGCTTCCAGAGAGCTTTGATTTGTTGATTGGCTTTACAGACTATTAACGACATTACTTCATTTCTCTGTCTTACATATTTGCATGGGTGTACTGGCTGAAGAAAGAGATGGGACTACATGATGTCAACATTTCTGGTATAATATATATCTTCCAACCTGGATATCCAACTCTACTTGATTGTACTTCTAGGAATTAAGAAATCTATAGACAAGCATCCATCCATTTGCATCAAATTAGTTTCTAGGTTTACCAGTGTTCCAGTATCATGCTTAAAATTAGTTGATATTAAATCTTTTCTTTGTATATACTTATGTTGTTTCTAATACACAAGTTGTTAAAACAAATTGTATTTATTTTTAATTGCGATTTACTTTGTTATTCTTTCTTGAAAGGGTTTGTGTGCATTTATGACTCACGGAAAATGATCATAATGAATCTACTTGATAAAATTGACAATATGATTCATATAGGGTGACCATAATCATAATTACAGTCCACATCGTACATGTACTACATGACAAATAACCTCAGGTACTTTTTGGTACAGTTACTATATATCCTGGAATTAGGGATTTTAAATAGCATATATCATCGATGACTGACATGTCATAATATTTACATGGTAAATCATGGGCAATAAAATCATACCCGCACCATTCAGAAGAAGGCTGGATATCCATGGGTAACAAATCCCATAGTCAAATTGGAAGGTTTACGTGTTACCAAGGGCAAAATATTTTTCAATTTTACTTCACAAAAAATTCTGACGGTACGATCATCAAAACAACATTGTTTTAGTTGGTCAACTCGATGAGACACTTAAGGTACCCTCGACCTGAATGTTAACATCCATAACAATCTAACATAGCAAAAGCAGTATCAGCGAGCTTGTGGCCAAAACTTTATCTCTGTCCAGTGATCCAATATCACACGTACAAACATGTGATCACTAAGGTACTTATAGCAAATACCTAATTAATAACCATTTATATATCTAACAAAGTAAGCATAATTAACTAGCTTCTCGGATTATGATAGGTTATTTAGCATAATATTAGTTGTGGTTATACATTTGTATTATTTCCTACCCATATTGAGAAGATGTACAAAATCATTAATTTATTTTACATTCACTTTGAATTTTCAAAAATTCAAATAAGACATCATCGCATATGCGAGAGCCACTCTTCTTCAGTCGCACCATAATGTACATGCATTTTCCATAATTCAACAATAATATATAGATGGCTCGCCAGGGTAAAAAAATATAACGTCATATTAAGAGATTTAGTATGTAAAAAAATTATATTGATTAATAATGAAACATATGTATATTATATAAATAAATGCATGCCAACTGATAATATTAATAGAGTTTGTATGGCATGCATAATTAGAAGGTAAATGACAAATGGATAAACCAAAACTATGCTTGCAAAAGTCTTATATTTGTAAATGTCATCAGATATGCCTGCAATTTTTCTTTAGATAAACCAAAAGGAATATATGTTGTAATTATTAAACTTTATAAAATGCTAGCCCGCGCATCGAGCGGGCCACTCTGCTAGTTGAAGCAATTGCAATTTGTCATAACATCGGAAAGAGTCAAGAATAAAGCTTTTCAGCAAGTCCACATACTCAACTATCATAGAGTCTTCTACAATTGCTAACACTCACGCAATACTTATGGTTCTGGAGTTTTAATCGGTCACAGAGAAAGATAGTGGCTTATAGTGTTGCCTTCCAATGTTTTACCTCAAGGGTAATGTCAACAATAATAGTTCATGCTAACTTACATCCAATTGGATATATATATATCAGGATCTTTCCAACACGAGGTGCTTGCCAAAGGATAAAATGAAAAAGGGAAAGGTGAGGATCACCTTGACTCTTGCATAATGTAAAAGACATAAAGTAAAAGATAGGCCCTTCGTGGAGGGAAGCAGAGGTTCTCATGTGCTTTTAGGGTTGGATGCACAAAATCTTAATGCAAAAGAACGTCACTTTATATTGCCACTTGTGATATGAACCTTTATTATGCAGTCCGTTGCTTTTATTACTTTCATATCACACGATCTTGTAAAGCTTATTTTCACCGCACTAATAAGTCATACATATTTAGAGAGCAATTTGTATTTCTTGCAACATGACAACTTACTTGAAGGATCTTACTCAATCCATAGGTAGGTATGGTGGACTCTCATGGCAAAACTGGGTTTAAGGATATTTGGAAGCACAAGTAGTATCTCTACTTGGTGGAAGGAATTTGGCTAGCATGAGGGGGAAAGGCAAGCTCAACATGTTGGATGATCCATGACAATATACTTTAACTAAGATGTGAGAAAACATAACCCATTACGTTGTCTTCCTTGTCCAACATCAACTCTTTAGCATGTCATACTTTAATGAGTGCTCACTATTATAGAAGATGTCCAAGATAGTATATTTATATGTGAAAACCTCTCTTTCTTTATTACTTCCTATTAGGGATGAAAACGGAGCGGAAACGGACGGAACTGGGTGCTACCATATTTGTTTTCATATATTTTTGCAAAAGCGGAAACGAATACAGAAACCCCGGAAATGAATACGGAAACAGATACTACCAAAAACGGACACGGAGCGAATACAAAGCGGACACGGAAACAGAAGTGGGTGTTGAACGGAACTTAAAGAACCCTTGAATCATAGGGAAATACACACAAAACACATCCAAATTTAACGAATTTTTGACATGGCTACAAAATAACAGCGTTATGTTAGCAACTTAGTGTAGTATTGTAGTAATACTGAACAATTGTGTATACGGTCAAGCTGAGTACATGTGTGGTTGTAGAAGATGGGCTCAAATGATCCATTCTACTCATTATGTAATTGTGCGTTGTTGGTCGTTGGACTACAAAGCAGCCATAGGTCTATAGTAAAAACGGAAATTCCATCTTCACGGAAATGGAAAGTTCCGTTTCCACGCCCATTCCACCGGAAAACTCCGTTCCGTTTTTGTTTCCATTTCCGCATAAAAAATTCCACTTTCACTTCCGTTTTGCAAATTTCCATTTCCAGTTTCATATTTCCTCTCTGTTCCATTTTTCCTCCGGAAAACGGAAAGTTTCCACTCTTTTCATCCCTACTTCCTATTAATTGCAACGATGACCAAAACTATGTTTGTCAACTATCAACAACTTCTATGTATCATACTCTTTATGTGTGAAATCATTACTATCCATAAGATCAATATGAACTCTTTTATTTATTTTTATTCTTTCTATTTTCTCAAGATCATAGCAAGATAGTAAAGCCCTTGACTCAACACTAATCTTTATTATATAGCTCACGGACTCGATTACATAGAGGGATCACAAAGCAAAACTCAAAACTAAATCATACCAAAACTTTATCCTACCAAATCAAGATATTACCAAAAGGATCGAACTAAGAAAAACGGTAAAGATAGGAGTGTGGTGGTGATACGATACCGGGGCACCTCCCCCAAGCTTGGCAGTTGCCAAGGGGAGGACCCACACCCATGTGATTATGTCCTCGGAGGTGGTGAAGAAGGTGGTGATGATGATGGATAGTCGCACATCAAGCGTAGAAGCTCCTCCAGTTTGCGGATAATGCCCTTGAGTGCGATGATATGCTCCTTCAACAAAATATTTTCCTGTGTGAGATACTTGTTTTGTATACGAGCTAACTCAATCACCTTGAAAGCTTCAATCTCAGTTCGGGTAAAGAGGTTAGGTAGAGGTTGAGGGATATTTTCTTCTTCTGCCGCCGGAGCTAGATCCTCCATGGCCTTCTTGATCCCTTCATCCTTGTTGATCTCCTTCGGTTCTTCTCTTTTCAGCTTTATCTTCAATAGCCAAGCATCCTTGTCTTCATTGTTGGCGGAGGGTGACGTCATGATGCTCTAGATCTGTCAGAAAAACAGCTCGAAACAAAGACAGAGGATATTTGTGTGATATGGTGGTCAAAACCTTCGGGAGATTATATAATAACTTTTTACCGACCAATAGAAGTATCGTGCAAAAAAACGGACTCGAGAGAGCACACGAGGTGCCCACGAGGCAGGGAGGCATGCCCAGTAGAGGTGGGCGCGCCCTCCACCCTCGTGGATGCCTCGTCTCTTTCCCAGACTACTTCTTATTTTCCTATTTTCTTAAAAATTCCAAAACGGAGAAAAAATGCTATTAGAATTGTTTTGGAGTTGGTTTACTTACTGTACCACATACCTATTCCTTTTCGGAGTCTGAAACATTTTGGGAAGTGTCTCTTATGTACTCCTCCGGGGTTATGGTTTCAATAATATTAGTTTCAACATTTATAGGATTACTTGAGATATAATGTTTGATTCTTTGATCGTTCACCACCCTCGGACTTGTGCCTTCGAAGTTATTGATTTTTATGGCACCGGAACGATAGACCTCCTTGATAATGTAAGGACCTTCCCATTTAGAGAGAAGTTTTTCTGCAAAATATCTTAAACGTGAGTTGAAAAGCAACACATAATCTCCTACATTAAACTCACGCTTTTGTATCCTTTTGTCATGCCATCTTTTAACTTTTTCTTTAAACAACTTGGCATTCTCATAGGCTTGGGTCCTCCATTCATCAAGTGAGCTAATGTCAAATAACCTTTTCTCACCTGCAAGTTTAAAATCATAGTTGAGCTCTTTAATAGCCCAATATGCCTTATGTTCAAGTTCGAGAGGTAAGTGACATGCTTTTCCATAAACCATCTTATACGGGGACATACCCATAGGATTCTTATATGCAGCTCTATAAGCCCATAATGCATCATCAAGTTTCTTGGACTAATTCTTCCTAGGTCTATTAACAGTCTTTTGCAAAATTAATTTGAGCTCTCTATTACTCAAGTCTACTTGACCACTAGACTGTGAGTGATATGGAGATGCAATTCTATGATTAACATCATACTTAGCAAGCATTTTACGAAAAGCACCATGAATAAAATGTGAACCACCATCATTCATTAAGTATCTAGGGACTCCAAACCTCGGAAAAATAACTTCTTTAAGCATCTTAATAGAAGTGTTATGATCAGCACTACTAGTTGGAATAGCTTCTACCCACTTAGTAACATAATCAACAGCAACTAAAATATGGGTATAACCATTAGAGGCAGTTAAAGGTCCCATATAATCAAAGCCCCAAACATCAAATGGTTCAATAACAAGAGAATAATTCATAGGCATTTCTTGACGTCTACTAAAATTACCAATTCTTTGGCATTCATCACAAGACAAGACAAACTTACGGGCATCTTTGAAGAGACTAGGCCAATAAAAATTGGATTGCAATACCTTATGTGCAGTTCTATCTCTAGCGTGGTGTCCTCCATATGCCTCGGAGTGACAATTGCATAGGATGTGTTCCTGTTCGTGCTCAGGTACACAACGTCTAATAACACTATCTACTCCTTTATAAAGGTGTGGGCCATCCCAGAAGTAATGTCTTAAATCATAAAAGAACTTTTTCTTTTGCTGGTATGTGAAACTAGGTGGTATAAATTTAGCAACAATGTAATTAGCATAATCAGCATACCATGGAGCAGTACGAGAAGCATTTATGATAGCTAATTCTTTATTAGGAAAGCTATCATCAATAGGTAGTGGGTCTTTAAGAACATTCTCTAATCTAGACAAGTTGTCTGCATCGGGGTTCTCAGCTCCCTTTCTATCAATAATATGCAAATCAAATTCTTGGAGCAAGAGGACCCATCTAATAAGTCTAGGTTTAGCATCTTTCTTTTCCATAAGATATTTAAATGCAACATGATCAGTGTGAATAGTTACTTTAGAATCAACAATGTAAGGTCTGAACTTATCACATGCAAATACAACTTCTAAGAATTCTTTTTCAGTAGTAGCATAATTTCTCTGGGCAATGTCAAGAGTTTTACTAGCATACTGGATAACATTTAATTTCTTATCAACTCTTTGCCCCAGAACAGCACCTACAGCATAATCACTAGCATCACACAGAATTTCAAAGGGTAAATTCCAGTCAGGTGGCTGAACAATAGGTGCCGTGATCAAAGCTTTCTTAAGTATTTCAAATGCTTCTACACAATCATCATCGAAGACAAAAGGAATATCTTTTTGTAATAAATTAGTCAGAGGCCTAGAGATTTTAGAAAAGTCCTTAATGAACCTCCTATAAAAACCGGCATGACTAAGGAAACTTCTTATACCTTTAATGTCCATGGGACACGGCATCTTTTCAATAGCATCAACTTTAGCTTTATCAACCTCGATACCTCTTTCAGAAATTTTATGCCCCAAGATAATGCCTTCATTAACCATAAAGTGGCACTTCTCCCAATTCAAGACGAGACTAGTGTCTTCACATCTCTGCAAAACTCGATCAAGGTTGCTCAAGCAATCATCAAAAGAGGATCCATAAGCGGAGAAATCATCCATGAAGACCTCACAAATCTTTTCACAAAAGTCAGAGAATATAGCCATCATGCATCTTTGAAAGGTAGCAGGTGCATTACATAAACCAAAAGGCATAAGTCTATAAGCAAAAGTACTGAAAGGGCAAGTAAAAGTAGTCTTTGCTTGATCATCCGCTAACACATGTATTTGAGAGAAACCAGAATAACCATCTAGAAAGCAGAAATGTGTATGTTTGGATAGTCTTTCTAGCATTTGATCAATAAAAGGTAAAGGGTAATGATCTTTCTTAGTAGATTTATTTAATTTACAGAAATCAATTACCATCCTATAACATGTAATAATTCTTTGTAGGATCAATTCATCTTTATCATTAGGGACTACAGTAATACCTCCCTTCTTAGGGACACAATGGACAGGACTTACCCACTCACTATCAGCAACGGGATAAATTATATCTGCCTCAAGGAGCTTTAGTATTTCCTTTCTTACCACTTCTTTCATCTTAGGATTTAACCATCGTTGATGATCTCTAACTAGTTTGGCGTCTTCGTCCAATTTTATTTTGTGTTGGCATAGAGTGGGACTAACGCCCTTAAGATCATCAAGAGTATATCCAATAGCAGCATAGTGCTTCTTCAGAGTTTTCAATAATCTTTCCTCTTCCTGCTCTGAAAGGTTAGCACTAATAATAACATGATATATCTTCTTTTCATCAAGATAAGCATATTTGAGAGTATCAGGTAAAGGTTTAAGCTCAAACACAGGATCACCCTTGGGTGGAGGAGGATCCCCTAGGATTTCAACAGGTAAGTTGTGTTTCAAAATAGGACCCTGTTTAAAGAATAGTTCATCTATCTCCCTTCTTTCATTCATAAACATATCATTTTTCATGGTCTAGCAAATATTGTTCTAACGGATCAGTAGGAGGCACGGCAATAGAAGCAAGACCGATAATTTCATCCTTACTAGGCAATTCTTTATCATGGGGCTGTCTATGAAACTTAGCAAAATTAGACTCATGAGACATATCCCATAAGCCAATTGTAACAACATCCTTTTCGAAATCAATCCTAGCATTGACAGTATTCAAGAAGAGTCTACCAAATATAATGGGACAAAAGCTATCTTGTGGGGAACCAAGAACAAGAAAATCAGCAGGGCATTTAGCATTCCCACACAAGACTTCGACATCTCTAACAATCCCAATTGGTGAAATAGTATCTCTATTTGCAAGCTTAATAGTAACATCAATATCTTCTAACTCAGCGGGTGCAATATCATGCATAATTTCTTTATATTAGGAAATAGGTATTGCACTAGCACTAGCACCCATATCACATAAGCCATGATAACAATGATCTCCTATTTTAACAGAAATAACAGGCATGCCTACAACAGGTCTATGTATCTTAGCATTGGGTCTAGCAATATTAGCAGCTTCCTCACAGAAGTAAATAACATGCCCATCAATATTATTAGCCAAGAGATCTTTAAACATAGCAATACTAGGTTCGACTTTAATTTACTCAGGAGGTGCATAGTTCTATATTACTCTTACGAACAACAGTTGAAGCTTTAGCATGATCCTTTATCCTAACAGGGAAAGGTGGTTTCTCAACATAAGTAGTAAGAACAATAGGATCATTATAAGTGATAATCTTTTCTTCAACTGTAACAGGTGCAACTACTTTTAATTCAACGAGAGTGTTATATTTAAACCACTTCTCCTTAGGGAGATCAACGTGAGTGGCAAAAGATTCACAGAAAGAAGCTACTATCTCAGAGTCAAGACCATATTTAGTGCTAAATCCAGGAAAAGCATCGGTATCCATAAAAGACTTAACACAATCAAACTTAGGTGTCATACCTGACTCCTTACCATCATCGGAACCCCAATATTCAGAGTTGCGTTCAATTCTTTCCAATAAGTCCCACGTGAATTCAATAGTCTTCAGCATATAAGAACCAGCACAGGAAGTATCAAGTATGGTGCGATCATTGAGAGAACGCCGAGCATAAAATTTTTGAATGATCATTTCTCTTGAGAGCTCATGATTGGGGCATGAATATAACATTGACTTAAGCCTCCCCCAAGCTTGAGCGATGCTTTCTCCTTCGCGAGGCCAAAAATTATATATATAATTACGATCATGATGAACAAGATGCATAGGATAGAACTTCTGGTGAAATTCCAATTTCAATTGTTTATAGTCTATACCATGTCAATGCATCTCCCTTCAAAGATAAAGGGAAGACCTTCCTATTAACAACATCATCGGGTATACCTTCAAGCTTAAATAATCCACAAACTTCATCCACATAGATAAGTTGTAAATCAGGATGCAATGTTCCATCTCCTGCAAAGGGATTAGCTAGCAGTTTCTCTATCATACCCGAAGGAATTTCAAAGTAAACATTTTCAGTAGGTTGAGGAGCAACTCTTTGCTCTACTGGTCAGGGCAAAGATGCCCCGAACAAGCCCCTCAAAGGATTAGTTTCCATAGTAACAAGTGACAGTAAATTTCAGCACACTATATAAATGTTTCCTTACCAAGTTCCACTCACCAAAGCTTCACTCCCTGTCAACGGTGCCATAAAAGAGTCTTGATGACCCACAAGTATAGGGGATCTATCGTAGTCCTTTCGATAAGTAAGAGTGTCGAACCCAATGAGGAGCAGAAGGAAATGACAAGCGGTTTTCAGTAAGGTATTCTCTGCAAGCACTAAAATTGTAGGTAACAGATAGTTTTGTGATAAGATAATTTGTAACAGGTAACAAGCAATGAAAGTAAATAAAGTGCAGCAAGGTGGACCAATCCCTTTTGTAGTAAAGAACAATCCTGGACAAATTCTTATAATGAGAAAGCGCTCCCGAGGACACATGGGAATTATCGTCAAGCTAGTTTTCATCACGCTCATATGATTCGTGCTCGTTACTTTGATAATTTGATATGTGGGTGGACCGGTGCTTGGGTGCTGTCCTTTCTTGGACAAGAATCCCACTTATGATTAACCCCTATTGCAAGCATCCGCAACTACAAAAGAAGTATTAAGGTAAACCTAACCATAGCATGAAACTAGTGGATCCAAATCAGCCCCTTACGAAGCAACGCATAAACTAGGGTTTAAGCTTCTGTCACTCTAGCAACACATCATCTACTTATTACTTCCCAATGCCTTCCTCTAGGCCCAAATAATGGTGAAGTGTCATGTAGTCGACGTTCACATAACACCACTAGAGGAGAGACAACATACATCTCATCAAAATATCAAACGAATACCAAATTCACATGACTACTAATAGCAAGACTTCACCCATGTCCTCGGGAACAAACGTAACTGCTCACAAAGCATATTCATGTTCATAATCATAGGGGTATTAATATGCATTAAGGATCTGAACATATGATCTTCCACCGGATAAACCAACTAGCATCATCTACAAGGAGTAATCAACACTACTAGCAACCCACAGGTACCAATCTGAGTTTGGGTACAAAGATTGGATACAAGAGATGAATTAGGGTTTGAGAGGAGATGGTGTTGGTGAAGATGTTGGTGGAGATTGACCCCCTCTCGATGAGACGATCGTTGGTGATGACGATGGTGATGATTTTCCCCTCCCAAAGGGAAGTTTCCCCAGCAGAACAGCTCCGCCGGAGCCCTAGATTGGTTCCGCCAAGGTTCCACCTCGTGGCAGCGGAGTTTCGTCCCGAAAGCTTGCTTATCATTTTTTTTCCAGGGTAAAAGACTTCATATAGCAGAAGATGGGCACTGGAGGGCCACCAGGGGGGCCATGAGGCAGGGGGCGCGCCCAGTAGGGGTGGACACGCCCCCACCCTCGTGGTCAGGGTGTGGGCCCCCTCTGGTACTTCTTTCGCTCAATAATTCTTATTAATTCCAAAAATGATTTTCGTGGAGTTTTAGGACTTTTGGAGCTGTGTAGAATAGGTTTCCAATATTTGCTCCTTTTCCAACCCAGAATCCCAGCTACCGGCATTCTCCCTCTTCATATAAAACCTTGTAAAATAAGAGAGAATAGCCATAAGTATTGTGACATAACATGTAATAACAGCCCATAATGCAATAAATATCGATATAAAAGCATGATGCAAAATGGACGTATCAGTGCCCATCTTCATCATCCCGGCGCTCTCCATGACAAGGAGGGAGTAGTTCACCCTTGGGGCTGAGGGTATGTACCAGTAGCTATGTGTTTGATCTCTCTCTCTCTCTCTCTCTCTCTCTCTCTCGTGTTCTTGATTTGGCACGATCTTGACATACTGCGAGCTTTGCTATTATAGTTGGATCTTATGATGCTTCTCTCCCTCTACTTTCTTGTAATGGGTTTATTTTTTCTTTGAAGTTATCTTATCGGATTGAGTCTTTAAGGATTTGAGAACACTTGATGTATGTATTGCATGTGCTTATCTGTGGTGACAATGGGATATTCACGTGATCCACTTGATGTATGTTTTGGTGATCAACTTGCGGGTTTTGTGACCTTGTGAACTTATGCATAGGGGTTGGCACACGTTTTCGTCTTGACTCTCTGCTAGAAACTTTGGGGCACTCTTTGAAGTTCTTTGTGTTGGTTTGAATAGATGAATCTGAGATTGTGTGATGCATAGCGTATAATCAAACCCGCGGATACTTGTGGTGACATTGGAGTATCTAGGTGACATTAGGGTTTTGGTTGATGTGTGTCTTAAGGTGTTATTTTAGTACGAACTCTAGGGATGTTTGTGACACTTATAGGAATAGCCCAATAGATCGATCAGAAAGAATAACTTTGAGGTCGTTTCGTACCCTATAATAATCTCTTCGTTTGTTCTCCACTATTAGTGACTTTGGAGTGACTCTTTGTTGCACGTTGAGGGATTGTTATATGATCTAATTATGTTATCATTGTTGAGAGAACTTGCACTAGTGAAAGTATGAACCCTAGGCCTTGTTTCAAAGCATTGCAATACCGTTTTCCCTCACTTTTACCACTTGCTACCTTGCTGTTTTTATATTTTCAGATTATAAAAACCTATATGTACCATCCATATTGCACTTGTATCACCATCTCTTCGCCGAACTAGTGCACCTATACAATTTACCATTGTATTGGGTGTGTTGGGGACACAAGACTCTTTGTTGTTTGGTTGCAGGGTTGTTTGAGAGAGACCATCTTCATCCTACGCCTCCCACGGATTGATAAACCTTAGGTCATCCACTTGAGGGAGATTTGTTAATGTCCTACAAAACTCTGCGCTTGGAGGCCCAACACGAGTCTACAAGAAGAAGGTTGCGTAGTAGACATCAAGCTCTTTCCTGGCGCCGTTGCCGGGGAGGTTAGTGCTTGAAGGTATATCTTTAGATCTTGCAATCAAATCTTTTAGTTTCATGTTTTATCACTAGTTTAGTTTATAAAAGAAAACTACAAAAAAATGGAAATGAGGTTGCCTCATATGCTTCATCTTTTTAATGTCTTTCGTGAAAATAAGGATTTCGATAACTGTGCCAAAGTGTTAGAAGAAGAATGCAATAAAATGTTTGGCATACAATCTTTGAATGATGAGCATGATTGCAATGTTGTTAGTATGAATTCCTTGATATCCATGATGTTAAGGATATGCAAACCTACAAGATTGGGGAAGCTATGTTTGATGAATATGATATTTTTAGTCGACCAAGTTTTGATGAGCAAATTTATTTTGATGATAGCATGCCTCCTATTTATGATGATTATATTGATGAAAGTGGGTTTGGAAGAGTTTCAACTTTAGGAATTAATGATCCCACTATTTTGGAGGATGTTGAATCTTATTGTGATAATTATGAAAGTGGATTTGGAGAGGTCATGACTTTATTTAGTGATGAATCCACTATTTTGGAAGAAGTTCCAATTGATTATGAGAACAAAGTTGCTATTTATGATGACTTTTGTGATGACATGTATGCTATAAACAATAATGATAACCATGAAACTTGTCATCTTGATTTTAATTTTTAGTTGGATCATGCCTCACATGATAGTTATTTTATTGAGTTGCTTCCACTACTATTCATGAGAAGAATCTTGCTTATGGGGAGAGTAATAAAATTTCTATGCTTTTGAATCATGAAAATAATGCTTTATGTGATGGTTATATTGTTTAATTCATTCATGATGCTACTGAAAATTATTATGAGGGAGGAATATATGCTTGTAGAAATTGCAATAATATCAAGTTTCCTCTCTATGTGTTGAAAATCTTGAAGTTATGCTTGTTTTGCTTTCCTATGCTTGTTGATTCTTGTTCCCATAAGTTGTTTGCTCACAAAATCACTATCTATAGGAAGTGGGTTAGACTTAAATGTGCTATTCATATTCTTCATGATGCTCTTTGTGTTTCAATTCTTATCTTTTATGTGAGCATCATTGACATCATCATTAAGATACTGTTACCCCTACTGTTTTTGTGTGTTCATGTGATTAAGATACTGTAGTAATCATGTTTTATAGCTTTTGTTTCAATAAAGTGTCAAGTAACGCCTTTGGGATAGTGTGGATGATAGTTGACTTGATTCTGTGCAAAAACAGAAACTTCTGTGCTCAGTCCAGGAAATTTGAAAATTCACTAGAACGTGCGTTTGATCTGAATTTTTACACAAGATTGATAAACAAATTGCCTAGAATGTCCTGATTTTTCAGAATTTCTGGAGTTACAGAGGTATGGAAAGTTTCTAGATTACTACAGACTGTTCTATTTTTGACAGATTCTGTTTTCATTGTGTTGCTTGCTTATTTTGATGAATCTATGAGTAGTATCGAATGGTATGAACCATGGAAAATTTGGAATACAGTAGATATAACACCAATATGAATTTGGAATGAGTTCATAACAGTACCTAAGTGGTGATTTTATTTTCTTATACTAACAGAGCTTATGAGTTTTCTGTTGAGTTTTGTGTTGTGAAGTTTTCAAGTTTTGGGTGAAGTTTCTATGGACTATGAGATAAGGAGTGGCGAGAGCCTAAGATTGGGGATGCCCAAGGCACCCCAAGGTAATATTCAAGGACAACCAAGACCCTAAGCTTGGGGATGCCCCAGATGGCATCCCCTCTTTCGTCTTCGTTCATCGGTAACTTTACTTGAGGCTATATTTTAGTTCACCACATGATATGTGTTTTGCTTGGAGCGTCATTTTCTTTCGTTTATATTTGCTTGTTGTTATTCAGATACATGTTTTATATCTTTTAGTTCAATAAAAAGGTCAAGTATATCCTTTACCATGCTTATTTTACAAGTCTATATGTTGCTGTTTGAAAACAGAAATTTTGCTGTTATGTTTTGAATATTGCTGAATAGTCAGAACATGATAAAATCTTGAAATTTTAACACAATGAGTAACAACAAATTTTCTACAATGTGTTAATTTTCATGATTTTTGGAGTTAGGGAAGTATGATTCCTCTTGCATTCTTTACAGTTTGTCCTGTTTAGACAGATTGTTGTTATGTTTGCATATGTGATCTTGTTTAATGATTCTATGTGAGGATAGGAGTGTTAAATATGCAGAGGCATTTAGTAGAAAATATCAAATAATAATTTTAGTGATTTGCTACAATAGAGAATGATAAGGTTATTGTGTTGATTTAGACTAACTTATCTCGCGAGTTCTTGTTGAGTTTTGTGTGTATGAAGTTTTTGAGATTTAGGGAAAATGTGGTATAAAAGGAATTAAGGAGACACAAAAGCTCAAGCTTGGGGATGCCCAAGGCATCCCTAATTAATATTTCAAGAAGTCTCAAGCATCTAAGCTTGGGGATGCCCCGGTTGGCATCCCACCTTTCTTCTTCAACAACTATCGGTCGGTTTTGGTTGAGCCTAGGTTTTTGCTTCTTCACATGATATGTGCTATCCTTGCAATGTCATTTCATTTTATTTTTTTTCCTTGCTGTTTTAATAATAGTCCAAGATATGAAATTCTTAAATGTTGGAGAGTCTTCACATAGTTACACAATTATTCGACTACTCATTGATCTTCACTTATATCTTTTGGAGTAGTTTGTCGTTTGCTCTAGTGCTTCACTTATATCTTTTAGAGCACGGCGGTGGTTTTATTTTGAAGAAATTTATGAACTCTCATGCTTCACTTATATTATTTTTAGATTCTCTAAACAACATGGTAATTTTCTTTGGTAATGAATTTAGTCCTAATATGATAGGCATCCAAGAGGGATATATCAAAACTTTCATATAAAGTGCATTGAATACTATGAGAAGTTTGATTCCTTATGATTGTTTTGAGATATGAGGATGGTAATATTAGAGTCATGCTAGTGATTAATTGTGGATTTGTAGAAATACTTGTGTTAAAGTTTGTGATTCCCGTAGCATGCACGTATGGTGAACTGTTATGTGATGAAGTTGGAGCATGATTTATTTATTGATTGTCTTCCTTATGAGTAGCGGCCGGGGACGAGCGATGGTCTTTTCCTACCAATCTATCCCCCTAGGAGCATGCACTTAGTACTTTGTTTTGATGACTAATAGTTTTTTGCAATAAGTATGTGAGTTCTTTATGACTAATGTTGAGTCCATGGATTATACGCACTCTCACCCTTCCACCATTGCTAGCCTCTCTAGTACCGCGCAACTTTCATCGGTACCTTACACGCACCATATACCTTCCTCAAAACAGCCACAATACCTACCTATTATGGCATTTCCATAGCCATTCCGAGATATATTGCCATGCAACTTTCAACTATTCTGTTTATTATGACACGCTTCATCATTGTCATATTGCTTTGCATGATCATGTAGTTGACATCGGATTTGTGGCAAAGCCACCATTCATAATTATTTCATACAAGTCACTCTTGATTCATTGCACATCCTGGTACACTGCCGGAGGCATTCATATAGAGTCATATTTTGTTCTAAGTATCGAGTTTTAATTCTTGAGTTGTGAGTAAATAAAAGTGTGATGATCTTCATTATTAGAGCATTGTCCCAGTGAGGAAAGGATGATGGAGACTATGATTCCCCCATAAGTCGGGATGAGACTCCAGACGGAAAATAAAAAGAAAAAAAAGAAAAAAGAAAAGAGGCCAAAAAAAGAGAAGGCCTAAAAAAGAGAGAAGAGGCAATGCTACTATCCTTTTAAACACTTGTGCTTCAAAGTTGCACCATGATCTTCATGATAGAGAGTCTCATATGTTGTCACTTTCATATACTAGTGGGAATTTTTAATTATATAACTTAGCTTGTATATTCCAATGATGGGCTTCCTCAAATTGCCCTAGGTCTTCGTGAGCAAGCGAGTTGGATGCACACCAGCTTAGTTTCTTTTTGATCTTTCATAAACTTAAAGCTCTAGTGCGTCCGTTGCATGGCAATCCCTGAAGAAATTTCTTGATTTCATTGACATATGGTGCACGAAGCCAGACACACCGCTTGATGAACTCAACTTGCCACCTGACCCAAGCCATATGATTTCTTCATTCATCTTGAATGAGAAATACAAGATTGAACAGGCTAAGTTGGTGCATAAGCAAAAAGTGCAAAAAGAGAAGGAATTGAGGAAGAAATGCTATCCATATCTCCTCGGCAGCTCGTGTGTCATTGCAGTCTGAAATACATCGACTGTCTGAAGAATATGAGAGACAGGCTAATCATTGTTGTGGTGTCAAGAGAGATTCATCACTGCCTCAACCAAAGTGGTTGAAGACCACAACAAGTGAGAAGCTGCTAAGTATGGTATGGCACCCACTTCAAGTTCCTCAGCTCCACCTCCAACAGCTTAGGCCAGTGAAACTGCGCCTTCATCTCCTCCTCATGAGACTGCCAGGGCAACTGAAGAAGTTGCGCCTGAAGAAACTGGCAGGGTGACTGCATCAGTCATGCCTGATGAAACTGCTCCATCCAATTCCTCAACAACAACACCACCAAATACTTCATCTTTGAAGATCATCACCCTTCCTTCTGCATTAGAGGCGAAGAACACCAAGGCTACTGAGAAGGAAGCAAAAAAGAGAAAAGCTTCAGCATCACCAAGTGCACCAAAACTTGTGAAGAAATAGAAGATGGCAACATTATCACATTCCTATTGATGCAATACCAATCTCATCAGTGTCCCCTGCTCGTGCCTCAGTTGATCATCAGATCGTTCCATATGAGGTGGATTATCAAATTCCTTGGGCTGATGAAGATACCCATTCTGCTACAACCATAGAGCAAATGGATGAAGAAATTGAGGTTGATGCTGATATATCAGTTCCTCAAGATGTTACTAAGACTCCTCATTGAGCAATGCCGAGTGAAGAAAATTATGAGGATGTGGACATTGACAGCGAGACAACACAACCAATATATGATGAATTTTGGGAAGCAGCTCACCCAAATACACTCATCACCACTCCCCTCACTCGCCCGCGCGGACTGAAGAAATTCATATTGGCTCCAAAGAAAGACAACCATCGCTCCAAAGCATACCTGAAGAAATTCCAACTACAGCAGCTGATGAAATTGCTCAATATGAGCCAATGGTTGATGTCGTCAACACATCTCCTCCACGTGTGGATTCAATTCCCTCAGCAGATACTGATACAGTTCCAACTGCCACATCCGAGGAAGTTGCTCGAGCCCTTGCCGTGACCGATCCAAATGATTCAACTGGGTCTCCACGACCTATGCTTGATGCCAGAACTAAAAGGAAGAATCTTCAACTTGTTCCCGTGATGCCCAAGATTGGCAAAGGCCTCAAGCGACCAAAGTTTGATAGTGCCAAATTCTTCGAAGAGAAGAACTTCTTCCTTGGCGAGTCACCATATGACTCGGTCAAACTCGGGTGTTTGAGGTTCCTAACAAGAACACAGATGAATTTCTATGCCTCACTGCTTTTTGATAAGAAGAAAGTATTTTCGCATCACCCTATTCCTCATGTGGATATGGAGTCAATCCCCTGCTTCCAGCCAGTTTTCGTTGTTCTTTATGATGTTGGACTACTCAGCTTCTACACTAACATCTGTGACTGGAATGAAGAGCTCATTCTTCAGTTCTATGCAACTATGTATTTCTCTGGCAATGCTGATGACACTGCACAGTGTCCATTTGATTTGAAGCCATATGCACCATGGATTATGAGATGCATCAGATCCCGGTCTTTAATTCAATACAAGGCTGATCGTCAGAATCACTTGAGCTATATGGATGATGTTGAAGTTATTCAAGGCACTCTGACTGGCGTACCTGGCAAAGGCAAGACTGTCATTGATGAAGGAATTCATCCCCTCGATGGACAATTCCGTCGGCCTATTTCCAGCTCTCTTGCTGATGAAACTGCTAGCCAGGATAAGGATGCAAAAACCTCAAAGCCAACCTCTAAAGCACCACATGTCATGACTGACCGCGAGTTGCTAATACGTCTTCATCAGAAAGTTGACAAGCATCATCGATGGGTTAAGTGTCAACTCATTACTGTTCAAGCAAATATGACAGTGACGCATAACGACATCTGCAAGAACAGATACTATCTCCATGAGATATTTGATCGCAGTTGGGCCATCCTCGCACTCCTCAAAACCAATGACGAACTTGCTGCTATGGAATTCCACATGAACTTTGACTAGGCTGAACCGCCAAGTAAGAAGTTCAAGAAAATCCAAGTTCCTCCTCTCATGCCAAGTTCAGAGTCTTCATCGCGCACAACTGGAATTCCATAGTGTTTGACGAATTTCTAAAAATCTCCCATTCACCCCCTCCCCTCTGGGAGTTAACCTGAAGCCGTGTCGCCGGATGAAGAGGTGATATATCCCATTTTCCTCCGGTGACCGCTATGGTGATGTCGAAGGTGGGCGACGAAAGTTGGCATCATGCTTAGGGGATTCTTCGACTTTCTTGGCTAGTGTCATTTGGGTTGAAGCTCATATTTTGTTGTCTTTGTAGGTTTGGCAGGTCAGTGTCGACTTTGTTTCTACTTTATTCTTCATTATATGATCGAGACACGTATTACTTTAAAAATTAGCTTAGCTGCATATACGACATGTTGTGAACCTGTTTTTTAGAGCATCAGGGAGCCAAAAAGGCCTTCCTGGTTCCATTATCACAATGAAACCATCGTTACAAGAGTGCAGTCTTAAAACCAAAATAAGGGTGCAAAAGGCCTAAAATGTTGTAAACCTGTTATAGATACTGCATTATTATTATTGTTATTTTTTATTATATCGGGTTAAAAACAGCCGTGCAGCATATGAAATGTGTCCCTCCATCGATCGTTTGACCAATGCAATATGCATGCATTTGTAGAGCTAGCTGGTTGGGTGTAAAATGTACAAGTAGGAGGCGCGCCTAGGTAGACGAACGTCTCTCACGTGACCTTGGCCTGTTGATCCAGTCTTCGCATGTGTTGTTTGCTTGCTCGGTTCCTCGCTTCCCGGCCGTGCGTGGCCGGCCTCGGGAGGGCAAAACGGGGCGGTTCATGGTCAATGGTACCAAGAAAGAAACAAAGCTACGTAGATTCTTCGTGGTCCTTTCCCGACCTAAGCTACCACTACTACTCAAATCGATCTCGCGTGGATGGACCATACCATTTTTCTGGAAAAAAGAGTCCTTCATATTCCTTTTCTCGGACCGTTTCCGGCGTGGGCTCAGTCGTAGGCCTCATAGTACTATTTGCGGGCGGATTACATTCCAGCCCAATTAACCAAGCCCGTCGTCGAGGCCCCCAACTAGGCCGGCCCAGCAGCGAGTAGTACTGTACCGCAAATAATGAAAAATTCCCCCCAAAAGTAGTCAGCTTGTGTGGGATAGAACACGGGAGACAGGACCTCTCGCAGGTGAACGCTTTCGCCTAGCTACGGGAGTTGAACAGCTTTGGTGTCTAATAGGCAGCACGAAACATAAGAACCATCCCAGTGACAGAATCTAAACACTTTTTTAAAATACTAGTAAAAGAGCCCGTGCGTTGTAACGGGAGAAAAAAACGTAACACACACTCTTAATCCAACAACCATCACTCAATAGGTCCATCTCCTTTATATTTGCGAGGCATCATATTTGTGTTGCCGCTTATCCTCCTTCTCACCCTCGCCGGCGATGGCCTCGGTGTTCACACAAAACAACAAAAAAACGTGTTTGAATATGGTTAATCCTAAGGGGTCTCTCTCTCCCTCTCTCCTCCCTCGCCCCCCCCCCCCTCTCTCTCGCTTTCTCTCATTCTCGCGATGAGAAATCTGTTGTTTTCCCCTGCCGCATTTTTCAGAGGTATGCATGTGTAGTTATTGATGTTTTCTTTTGCCTATATGGTTATACTGGAGTGTTTATTTGCAATCCGGATCGCCGCCGGTACGAAAGAAAAAACGGATTTTGCGCTAGAAATTATAAGTTTACTTTCAAAACAATATTTTAAAAATATTTAACAGGTAAAATTAACGTCATATTTAGATTCCACACATTTTTCTAATAAAATTCCATATATAATATGTTAAAATCGAAGTTACGGTTTAAAAGATACAGATATTTAGAAAATCATTTGTTTGATTTAAATATATTCCAAAATAATATTAAAATACTTAATAGGTAAAAATAATCTCATATTCATATTCTACATATTTTTCTAATCAAATTGCATATATAACATGTTCAAATCGGAGTTACGGTTTAAAAGATATGGATGATTTAAAAAAGTATTTGTTTGACTTACATATGATCCGCGGATGAATTACCTAAAACGTCAGGGGGGTTTCGAAAAACGTAAAATAACGGTTCGGGTGTGACTTAAATCCGGACGGCGGGTTGATTTCAAGAAAACACGCGGACTTTTGTGTAAAATACGAAAAAAATGATTCGTTTTGACTTAAAACAGGACTGCGGGTTGACTTCTCTGAAATAGAAGGACTTTTCTGAAAAATGCCATGACGGGCGAAAGAAACCCAATTTGCTTTATTATTACTAGCAAAAGAGCCCGTGCGTTGCAACGGGACAGAAAAACACACACGCTCTTAACCCAATAACCACGACTTGAGACCTTGATACGTAGACGTTTTTTATTTTAAAATTGCATCATATTTGTGTTCCCGACGGTGGTCTCAATGCTCACACAACGAAAACGCATTTTAATGTCGTCAATCCTAAGGCGTCTTTCTCTCACACACATACACAGAAACACACACACGCGCGCGGGCGCGCTCACGCACACAATCATTGAGAATAAGATGAGAAAAATGTTGTTTTTTCCCGTGAGGTTTTTCAGAGTTGTGCATGCGTGGTTATCAATGTTTTTTCCCTCTCAATTTGGTTTTAATGTGAGTTTATTTGCAATTTGGATCGCCGCCAGTGCGGGAAAAAAACCCAAACCGTGCACTATAGATTATGTTTGCATCCAAATTAATAGTTCAGAAATATTTAATAGCTAAAAGTAACAACATATTTGGATTCTACACATTTTTCTAATCAAATTTCATATATAATATGTTAAAATCGGAGTTACGATTTAAAAGATATGGATAATTTTGTTTTAGATAAACTGCGGATTGATTAACCAAAAGGTCAGGGGGTTTTCTGTTAAAACACAGAAAAAACGATTCGTATGACTTAAATATGTACGGTGGGTTGATTACCTAAAATCTCAGGGGGGTTTCTGAGAAAACTAAAAAAACGGTTCGGTATGACTTAAAGATGGACTGCGGGTTGATTTCAATAAACGGCAGGAACTTTTTTGCAAATAAGGGTGACAGACGACGGAAACCCACCGTGCTTTATTATTAGGTAAAGATTTTTTTAAAAAATATTAGACACATTTTTAATCTAGTGAAGTATTTTTTTAAACGTGAACATTTTATAATTTGTCAATTATTTTTCTAAACTCGAAGTTTTTTAGAACACAAAGGTTTTTTGGAAATCACAAATAATTTTAGAAATACGTGAATATTTTTGAATCTAGAACAACTTTGGGAAAACTGAAACTTTTTTGAAATTTTGAACAAAAAAATGGAAACACATATTTTTAATATGAACATTTAATGAAACGAACATTTTTTTTACAAAATAAAAAATATTTGCAATTGCGAACATTCTTAAATATTTCTGAACAATTTTTATACTTTTTGATGTTTTTTTAAATTTGATATTTTTAAAATCCAAATTTTTGGAAACACAAATGATATTCGAAATTCAGAACAATTTTTTAACGCTGAAAACATAAACAGTTTTTTGAAAATACGAACACTTTTTTAAAAAAGTGGATTTTTTGGATTTGCAATTCTTTTAAAAATAAAAGGAATATAAAAACAAAAAATGAATGGAAAAGAAAAACAAAAAGAGGAAAAAACAAAAGTGAACAAAACGAAAGGAAAAAAGAAAAGGCTAGAAAAACCGAACAAAACAAAGCGAAAAACTGGATCTTAGAAACCGGGAAAACCAGAATTCACCTGGTGCTCCTAAATGGTCCGGCGCATACCTCGGTCGCATGTGCGAAGAGCTCGTTATTTGGTGCAGAATGCAGCATATAGGAATTTCCGGTCCAACATGCATATTGCTCGACCACATTTGGCGATGTCTTGTTCTGAATGAAAATAAAAAATTGGCAAACTCTTCTTTCGTTTCTTTTGAGGGTGGCGATTTCTTTTCATTACAAGGATTATTTCTTAACTTGATCAGATACGGGTTAGAAGATCTTCATATGAGACGTCGTCTTCTCCATGCGCCTAGAACTGAAGAGAAGTGGACCCCCCCCCCCCCCCCCCCCCCCTTGGAGGACATGTCAAATTCAATGTCGATGCAGGTGTTTCTCAGGATGATAATTTGGTTGCAATGGCGGTCGTGTATCGTAATCAAAATGATGTATATTTAGGGTCATCCACGATCGTCAGTAAGGGTTTATCTGATCCTTTTTTTTGTGGGGGAGGGCTTATCTGATCCTGCATCATTGGAAGTCACGCTTGTTGGGAAGCTCTCTTTCTACGATGAAGATCTGTGCAGCCAAAAACCTTCTCGCCGTGCCGAATTTCAAGACGGTCATCAAATATATTCGTGAAGGGGCATGAGGGAGCTATGGAGGAGTTATCAAGGGGATTCAAACTTGGATGAATTCTCTCATTTCATGTGATTTTATTCATGAGAATAGATACTCACAATCTGGCTAGCCATTCGTTATCTTTCGATTAGGCCCGTCGTGTATGGTTGTGACATCCGCATGATCCCCTTTTTATACCTGTAATATTCCTAATGAGTAATAAAGCTTGTCGATTGGTGTCAAAAAAAAGTTGGCGGTCTCTTTCCTACATTTTATCTTTGCTCCTGCAATACAAAGGAACTTTACCCCGCCTAAATGGATCTATCCCCTCCCCCCTTCGATTCCTTGGACAAGGTAACTGTTGATGCGGCGGTGGCTCGTTTGGGCGAGATGGGATCAACAGGCCATTATGCAGGCACAATGAAGGTAACTACCTTGGTGCCTTAGTGATTGTCGTTAAGGGGGTGACAGGCCGAGATATTTTGGAATCTCCTACATACCGTGAAACACTCGCCATAGCAGAGGACTTGGGGTGCCTCAAAAAAAGCAGAGGGCCTGGGGATCAGATCATCTGCAATGCTGACCCTCAAACCGCTCGCATCCGTCTCGACCGACTCGTCCGGGCGTGTTTTGCCATTCAACGTGGTACCCCATCGGTCCGTGGAGCAGTTTGGACGTCTGTTTGCCCGCAAACTGGAGGCAAACTCATGGTGGGGGCAGGAGGTGGGGGACTTTGCGGGAGTCTGGTTCGTCGCCACATAGAACTCTGACACCCCCGGCCCACTCCAATTCCCCTCCTTGTCCACTTTTCTTCCACTCCGTCCCTACTCCCCTCTTGCTTTGCATCCACACTTTCCTCATTCGACGATGCCGATGTAGTTCTATGGCCTCCGCGCCGGCATAGTGGGATATCCACAATCCCCCACTATCGCGCCTGCCCTCCTTGGACTATGCCACCGTCCACCCAGGATCCCTCCGCAACCAGGTACCATCCGCCCCTACTGACGACGTCCATGGTGGACACCAGTCCACACACGGCAGGTGTTCGAGTCAAAGTGCATTGAGCATTTTTCGTTGAATTTCTTGTTGTTCTCTGGAGTAACCACGATGGCGGGGTTACTTCGTGAAGGAGAATGAATTGCTATGCAATGCGTGGTTGGTCATATCTGCGGATTTTGTAAGCAGGAACTCAAGGGGCTCGATTTTTTGGCAGCGTGTGCATGGCCTGTTTCATGTGCGAAAGAACTTTGCGCCCTACGACATGCATATCATCCATCAATCTAATGTGAAGTCAATATCGTATTGATGGTACACCATCTAAAACTATGTCATGATGTTTTGCAGTGCGGTTGCATGAGTGGAGACGTTGTGGCCATCATCAACCATGAAGATTGAAGTTTTGCTTCCTGTTGGTCTACATGCTGTTTAATTTATTCATTCACTCAACGTTGCTCTACGTTGTATAGACTGCACGCGTTGCTGAGATGTACTACAGGAGGAAGGCACGCACATACATTGTTGGATGAAACTCAAGGGGCAGTATGTGTGGGAAGACTTGTGACAGTTCTAGATAATACCGTTGAATTCAAAAAATTTGTTAAACATACGATTATCTTGGATGTAATATTTACATTTGAACTATTGCGTCTTAGTTATGTATGGATTGTGCTATTTTCTATTACTATTTTCAGTGTTGCGGTCATAGATAAAAAAACAGAGATGGACATTTAGGAAACAAAGTTGGATGGCCGGCTCACACAACAATGTCCACGAATCGGTCCGGACAGGTCCACAGACTGATATAGTGTCTGATTTGGAGGTCAGCGTTGAGATGCCCTCAAAAGGCTCTACATAACATCAAATTGCAAGACCATTGTGACATATAGTATATTGAAGAAGGGACGATGGGAAGGGATGGCTCTATTATCAAAGAGATTGTGGCTTGATCAACATTGTATGCAACTTGCAAGTATGTTCATGATAGGAGAAAGCCCAATTTGAAGCTCATAATCTTGCAATTTTTGCTCTATCTCTAGATGTAGGTCGTCATATGTGTCTAGGCTTACCTTATGACCCTATCATCGTAGCTTAAAATATTAGTACATGTTACAAGCTGGATCTTCCTCACAAACAGAGATCATTTTTATGGAGACAACCAACGCACTGACGTGCTAGTAGGTGATTGGAAATCATGATGAACCCCACCATGAAAATCAGAGGGAGGCAAGATAAATGGTTTTCGTAGGTTGCAGTCCGTAAGGCTCATCAGTAGGCTTAGGACTAGTGGTGGGGGCGCCACTCTATGACGTCATTTGAGAGGAAGTTATGCGCATATTTTTATTTTAAAAAATACATAGAGTCCTCGCCTTTGTCTAAAAAACATCTTAAAAAAACATCACCTTCATCTAAAAAAAGAAGTAAAAAAGAAAACAATTACCACTTCAACCTATCAGCGAGTGCCACTTTGCATAACCCTGCATTTAACAAATACCAGAGGTCTTCACCTCCATCTAAAAGTATACATTTTGAAAAATAATCCACACCTTCATCGAATTTTTTTTTAAAAGATTACTCACGTCGGTCAACCAGCTTGCGCCACGTGGCAAGCCGGTTTAATTTTTATGACTGTCGTGTGTGGAACCCAACTAAGGCAAAATGGACAACAATAACCGAAAGGCGAAAGTAATTTTGAAAATAAAATTTCGGCGAAACTGTTTCACAGAAGTAACCCTTTCGGGTTGCGCCCACACATAGGCGCTATACTACACACGGTGTAGTTTCTAACATGTAGGCGCTATGCTACACAATATAGCGCCCATGCCTGAGGCGTTATTGTAGAGTATATGTGTTGTGCATATTTGTGTATTGGGCCCATCTCCTAATTCCTTGTATAGTTGATGTTGTGACCCACTTTTTATACATCATATATACGTGTCTTTGCACATGAACAATACATTGTGCAATTCATACATCATACATGGTATCAGTTTTCAGGTTCTGACCATAGTCTTCCGCCGCCGCCGCCGCGCGCTTCCTCTGCGCCGCCGCCACCCAGCCGCCGCCCGCGTGCCTCCCGCGCCGGCCGCCGCTCCTTCTTCTCCTTGTTGCGCGTGCTCCTCCAGCCGCCCGCCAGCCTCGCCCGACGCCATCATTGATCGCCAGCCGTGCCCGCTCGCAGAAGCAATCGCCAGCCGCGCCCGCTCGTAGAAGCCAGCCTCGCCCGACGCCAGCCCAATCGCCAGCCGCGCCAGCTCGCATCGCCCTCGCCCGCTACGCCAGCTCCCAAACCCGCTCGCGCTCGCTACGATCGCCCAACCCGCATCGCTACGCCAGCCGCTTCGCTCCATCGCCAGCATCCCGCGTCGCCCGTTGCCGCTGCCGAGTCCCATTGCTGCCACCGAGTCCAAAACCCTAACCCGCTCCGCCCATGCGCCACCCCTCGCCGTCATGTCGTCCGTCACTTCCTCCGTGTCCACCAACTCCAACCCGTTCGTCAACGCCAACCCTCCCCACGTGAACGACATCCGCAACCTGAACATCTTCTAGCGGTTGCCGGTTCGTCTCTCCCACGCGGACTCCTACTACACGTGGAAGACGTATTTTTCCTCGTGTTTCGGGAGTATCACCACATCGACCACGTGGATGGCACCGTCGACTCCAGCCTCGACCCGGGGTTCCATGACTGGTCCACCATCGACACCACGATCATTCACTGATTCTTCCTCACCATCTCGCCAGACCTCTTCCAGATGGTCATGCAGGACGGTGATGATGCCTGCACCGTGTGGACCAAGCTGAATGGGCTCTTCACTGACAACCAGCTCCAGCGTCGTGTTTTTTGCAGCAAGAATTTTTTGGTGTCACCAGGACAACACCTCCGTCGACGACTATTGTCGCCGCATGAAGACTCTCGCTGACGAGCTCGTGATATTAGCGCGAAGATCGATGATGATCTCCTCCTCAGCACGCTCACCGCCAGGCTCAACGAGGACTTTGGCAATGCCGCGGCGAACCTCACCCTCATCCCCAACCCGTCCTTCGCCAAGTTCGTTGCGTACCTCCGCTTGGAGGAGCGACGGATGAAGCAGGTGAAGGTGCGGGCTATCCACACCGCTCTCGCCACCAGCACCACCCGTGGCGGGTCCTCGACGCCTCCCGCTACCCCGGCCATGCCCCCGCCGTAGCGCCACCCGGCGCCCTTCCCGACATGACCGCCGTACCCGGGGTCCCAGTAGTCGGGGCTGCTCCCGCTGCCCTATGGCCTGCCCGTCCCTCCCATCGAACGGCGACGTGGGGGCCGCCGCGGTGGTCAGCCGCAACAGCCGTAGGGCACCGGCCCACCCCGTCAGCAGCAGCAGCCGCAGGGCACCGGCCCGCCCCGTCAGCAGCAGCAGCAGTTCCAGGTGCCCTTTCATGGGCCTCCAGCTACAACCCGTGGACCGGTGTTGTTCATGCCTACACCATGCCGGTTCCACGGGCCCCTGCACCGACCCTTCCCGTGTCGCGCTCGCCGGCGCACCAGGCGTATGACGCGGCTCCACAGCCGTATGGAGGATACCCACCGCCGCAGCTGAGCGGCGGCTACGGTCTCCCTGCGGCCCTGCCGCCGCCCTTGCCGGCCCTCCTGCTGGCGCCTTAGGATCCGACGCTTCTCGCCACGCTGCACACCGTGCCTACGCCGAACAACTACACTAGAGGCGGAGATTGTTACATGGACACCGGGGTGTTGGGGAACGTAGCAGAAATTCAAAATTTTCCTACGTGTCACCAAGATCTATCTATGGAGAAACCAGCAACGAGGGAAAGGAGAGTGCATCTACATACCCTTGTAGATCGCTAAGCGGAAGCGTTCAAGAGAACGGGGTTGAAGAAGTCGTACTCGTCGTGATCCAAATCACCGGAGATCCTAGTGCCGAACGGACGGCACCTCCGCGTTCAACACACTTACAGCCCGGTGACGTCTCCCATGCCTTGATCCAGCAAGGAGAGAGGGAGAGGTTGAGGAAGACTCCATCCAGCAGCAGCACAACGGCGTGGTGGTGGTGGAGGAGCGTGGCAATCCTGCAGGGCTTCGCCAAGCACCTGCGGGAGAGGAGGAGGTGTCACGGGAGGGAGGGAGGCGCCAGGGCTTCAGGTGCGGCTGCCCTCCCTCCCCTCCACTATATATAGGGGCAAGGGAGAGGGGGAGGGCGCAGCCTTGCCCCTTCCTCCAAGGAAGGGGTGCGGCCAAGGGGGGGAGGAGTCCATCCTCCCCAAGGCACCTCGGAGGTGCCTTCCCCTTTTAGGACTCTCCCCTCCCCAAGTCTCCTTGGCGCATGGGCCTCTTGGGGCTGGTGCCCTTGGCCCATATAGGCCAAGGCGCACCCCTTACAGCCCATGTGCCCCCCCGGGGCAGGTGGACCCCTGGACCCCTTTCGGCACTCCCGGTACAATACCGATAAAGTGCGAAACTTTTCCGGCGACCAAAATAAGACTTCCCATATATAAATCTTTACCTCCGGACCATTCCGGAACTCCTCGTGACGTCCGGGATCTCATCCGAGACTCCGAACAACATTCAGTAACCACATACAAACTTCCTTTATAACCCTAGCGTCATTGAACCTTAAGTGTGTAGACCCTACGGGTTCGGGAACCATGCAGACATGACTGAGATGTTCTCCGGTCAATAACCAACAGCGGTATCTGGATACCCATGTTGGCTCCCACATGTTCCACGATGATCTCATCGTATGAACCACGATGTCAAGGACTCAATCGATCCCGTATACAATTCCCTTTGTCTAGCGGTATTGTACTTGCCCGAGATTCGATCGTCGGTATACCGATACCTTGTTCAATCTCGTTACCGGCAAGTCTCTTTACTCGTTCCGTAACACATCATCCCATGATCAACCCCTTGGTCACATTATGCACATTATGATGATGTCCTACCGAGTGGGCCCAGAGATACCTCTCCGTCACACGGAGTGACAAATCCCAGTCTCGATTCGTGCCAACCCAACAGACACTTTCGGAGATACCTGTAGTGCACCTTTATAGCCACCCAGTTACGTTGTGACGTTTGGTACACCCAAAGCATTCCTACGGTATCCGGGAGTTGCACAATCTCATGGTCTAAGGAAAAGATACTTGACATTAGAAAAGCTTTAGCATACGAACTACACGGTCTTTGTGCTAGGCTTAGGATTGGGTCTTGTCCATCACATCATTCTGCTAATGATGTGATCCCGTTATCAACGACATCCAATGTCCATGGTCAGGAAACCGTAACCATCTATTGATCAACGAGCTAGTCAACTAGAGGCTTACTAGGAACATGGTGTTGTCTATGTATCCACACATGTATCTGAGTTTCCTATCAATACAATTATAGCATGGATAATAAACGATTATCATGAACAAGGAAATATGATAATAACTTATTTATTATTGCCTCTAGGGCATATTTCCAACAGTCTCCCACTTGCACTAGAGTCAATAATCTAGTTCACATTGCTATGTGATTAACGCTGACAGGTCACATCGCCATGTGACCAACATCCAAAGAGTTTACTAGTGTCTAAACTAGTTCACATCATCATGTGATTAAGACTCAATGAGTTCTGGGGTTTGATCATGTTTTGCTTGTGAGAGAAGTTTTAGTCAACGGGTCTGCAACATTCAGATCCATATGTACTTCGCAAATCTCTTTGTCATATTGTAAATGATGCTTCCACGCTCCACTTGGAGCTATTCCAAATGGTTGCTCCACTATACGTATCCGGTTTGCTACTCGGAGTTATTCGGATAGGTGTTAAAGCTTGCATCGACGTAAACCTTTACGCCGAACTCTTTATCACCTCCATAATCGAGAAACATGTCCTTATTTACTCCAAGGACAATTTTGACCGCTGTCCAATGATCCATTCCTGGATCATTCTTGTACCCCTTGACTGACTCATGGCAAGCCACACTTCCGGTGCGGTACACAGCATAGCATACTATAGAGCCTACGTCTGAAGCATAGGGGACGGCCTTCATCCTTTCTCTCTCTTCTGCCGTGGTCGAGCTTTAACTCTTAACTTCATACCTTACAACTCAGGCAAGAACTCCTTCTTTGACTGATCCATCTTGAACACCTTCAAGATCATGTCAAGGTATGTGCTCATTTGAAAGTACCATTAAGCGTTTTTGATCTATCCTCATAGATCTTGATGCTCAATGTTCAAGTAGCTTAATCCAGGTTTTCTATTGAAAAAAACTTTTCAAATAACCCTATATGCTTTCCAGAAATTCTACATCATTTCTGATCAACAATATGTCAACAACATTTACTCATCAGAAATTCTATAGTGCTCCCACTCACTTCTTTGGAAATACAAGTTTCTCATAAACTTTGTATAAACCAAAAATCTTTGATCATCTCATCAAAGCGTACATTCCAACTCCGGGATGCTTGCTCCAGTCCTTAGAAGGATCGCTGGAGCCAGCATACCTCCTAGCATCCTTAGGATCGACAAAAACTTTCTGATTGTATCACATACAACCTTTCCTTACGAAGACTGGTAAGGAAACTTGTTTTGACATCCATCTGCTAGATTTCATAAATGCAGCTAATGCTAACATGATTCCAACGGACTTAAGCATCGCTACGGATGAGAAAAACTCATCGTAGTCAACTCCTTGAACTTGTGAAAAACTCTTCGCCACAAGTCGAGCTTCATAGACGGTGACATTACCGTCCACGTCCGTCTTCTTCTTAAAGATCCATTTATCTCAATGACTTGCCGATCTTCGGGAAAGTCCACCAAAGTCCATGCTTTGTTCTGATACATGGATCCTATCTCGGATTTCATGGCTTCTAACCATTTGTCGGAATTTGGGCCCACCATCGCTTCTCCATAGCTCGTAGGTTCATTGTTGTCTAGCAACATGACCTTCAAGACAGGATTACTGTACCACTCTGAAGTAGTACGTATCCTTGCCATCCTACGAGGTACGGCAGTGACTTGAGCCGAAACTTCATGATCACTATCATAAGCTTCTACTTCAATTGGTGTAGGCGCCACAGGAACAACTTCCTGTGCCCTGCTACACACTAGTTGAAGTGACGGTTGAATAACCTCATCGAGTCTCCACCATCCTCCCACTCAATTCTCGAGACAAACTTTTCCTCGAGAAAGGACCCGATTCAAGAAACAATCCCTATTGCTTTTGGATCTGAATTAGGAGGTATACCCAACTGTTTTGGGTGTCTTATGAAGATGCATTTTATCCGCTTTGGGTTCGAGCTTATCAACCTGAAACTTTTCCACATAAGCGTCGCAGCCCCAAACTTTTGAGAAACGACAACTAAGGTTTCTCCAAACCACAGTTCAAACGGTGTCGTCTCAACGGAATTACGTGGTGCCCTATTTAAAGTGAGTGCGGTTGTCTCTAATGCCTAACCCATGAATGATAGTGGTAATTCGATAAGAGACATCATGGTACGCACCATATCCAATAGGGTGCAACTATGATGTTTGGACACACCATCACACTATGGTGTTCCAGGCGGTATTAATTGTGAAACAATTTCCACAATGTCTTAATTGCGTGCCAAAGCTCGTAACTCAGATACTCATCTCTATGATCATATCATAGTCATTTTATCCTCTTGTCACGATGATCTTCAACTTCACTCTGAAATTACTTGAACCATTCAATAATTCAGACTTGTGTTTCATCAAGTAAATATACTCAACATCCACTCGAATCATCTGTGAAGTAAGAACATAACGATATTCACTGCATGCCTCAGCACTCATTGGACTGCACACATCAAAATGTGTTTCTTCCAATAGGTTGCTATCTTGTTCCATCGTACTGGAAACGAGGCTTTTCAGTCATCTTGCCCATGTGGTATGATTTGCATATCTCAAGTGATTCAAAATCAAGTGAGTCCAAACGATCCATCTGCATGGAGTTTCTTCATGCGTATACACCAATAGACATGGTTCGCATGTCTCAAACTTTTCAAAAACGAGTGAGTCCAAAGATCCATCAACATGGAGCTTCTTCATGCGTTTTATACCAATGTGACTTACATGACAGTGCCATAGGTAAGTGGTACTATCGTTACTATCTTATATCTTTTGGCATGAAAATGTGTATCACTACGATCGAGATTCAATAAACCGTTCCTTTAGGTGCAAGACCATTGAAGGTATTATTCAAATAAATAGAGTAACCATTATTCTCCTTAAATGAATAACTGTATTGCGATAGACATAATCCATTCATGTCTATGCTCAACGCAAACACCAAATGACAATTATTCAGGTTCAATACTAATCTTGATGGTAGAGGGAGCGTGCGATGTTTGATCACATCAAACTTGGAAACACTTCCAAAACATATCGTCAGCTCACCTTTAGCTAGTCTCCGTTTATTCCGTAGCTCTTTTATTTCGAGTTACTAACACTTAGCAACCGAACCGGTATCTTAATACCCTGGTGCTACTAGGAGTACTAGTAAAGTACACATTAACATAATGTATATCCAATATACTTCTATCGACCTTGCCAGCCTTCTCATCTACCAAGTATCTAGGGTAATTCTGCTCTAGTGACTGTTCCCCTTATTACGAAAGCACTTAGTCTCGGGTTTGGGTTGAACCTTGGGTTTCTTCACTAGAGCAGCAACTATTTGCCGTTTCATGAAGTGTCCCTTCTTGCCCTTGCCCTTCTTGAAACTAGTGGTTTCACCAACCATCAAAAATTGATGCCCCTTCATGATTTCTACTTTCGCGGTGTCAAACATCACGAATACCTCAAGGATCATCATATCTATCCTTGATATGTTATAGTTCATCACGAAGCTCTAGTAGCTTGGTGGCAATGACTTTGGAGAAACATCACTATCTCATCTGGAAGATCAACTCCCACTCGATTTAAGTGATTGTTGTACTTCAAACAATCTAAGCAAAGCTCAACGATTGAGCTTTTCTCCCTTAGTTTATAGGCTAAGAAAATCGTCGGAGGTATTATATCTCTTAACGTGGGCACGAGCCTGAAATCCTAATTTTAGCCCTCGAAACATCTCATATGTTCCGCGTTGTTTCGAAAAACGTCTTTGGTGCCTCAACTCTAAACCGTTTAACTAAACTATCACGTAGTTATCAAAACGTGTATGTCCGATGTTCGCAACATCCACAGACGACGATTGGGGTTCAACACACTAAGCGGTGCATTGAGGACATAAGCTTTCTACTGTCCGCATAATCGCTACTGTCAACTTTCAACTATATTTCCTCTAGGAACATATCTAAAACAGTAGAACTAAAGTGCGAGCTATGACATAGTTTGCAAAGATTTTTGACTATGTTCAGGATAATTAAGTTCATCTAATGAACTCCCACTCAGATAGACATCCCTCTAGTCATCTAAGTGATTACATGATCCGAGTCAACTAGGCCGTGTCCGATCATCACGTGAGACGGACTAGTCATCATCGGTGAACATCTTCATGTTGATCGTATCTACTATACGACTCATGCTCGACCTTTCGGTCTCTTGTGTTCCGAGGCCATGTTTGTACATGCTAGGCTCGTCAAGTTAACCTAAGTGTTCTGCGTGTGTAAATCTGGCTTACACCCGTTGTATGTCAACGTAAGAATCTATCACACCCGATCATCACGTGGTGCTTCGAAACGACGAACTTTCGCAACGGTGCACAGTTAGGGGGAACACCTTCTTGAAATTTTAATGAGGGATCATCTTATTTACTACCGTTGTTCTAAGCAAATAAGATGCATAAACATGATAAACATCACATGCAATCAAATAGTGACATGATATGGCCAATATCATTTTGCTCCTTTTGATCTCCATCTTCGGGGCTCCATGATCATCATCGTCACCGGCATGACACCATGATCTCCATCATCATGATCTCCATCATCGTGTCTTCATGAAGTTGTCTCGCCAACTATTACTTCTACTACTATGGCTATCGGTTAGCAATAAAGTAAAGTAATTACATGGCATTGTTTAATGACACGCATGTCATACAATAAATTAAGACAACTCCTATGGCTCCTGCCGGTTGTCATACTCATCGACATGCAAGTTGTGATTCCTATTACAAGAACATGATCAATCTCATACATCACATATCATTCATCACATTCTTCTTGGCCATATCACATCACATAGCATACCCTGCAAAAACAAGTTAGACGTCCTCTAATTGTTGTTTGCATGTTTTACGTGGCTGCTATGGGTTTCTAGCAAGAACGTTTCTTACCTATGCAAAACCACAACATGATATGTCAATTGCTATTTACCCTTCATAAGGACCCTTTTCATCGAATCCATTCCGACTAAAGTGGGAGAGACTGGCACCCGCTAGCCACCTTATGCACCAAGTGCATGTCAGTCGGTGGAACCTGTCTCACGTAAGAGTACGTGTAAGGTCGGTTCGGGCCGCTTCATCCCACAATACCGTCGAAACAAGATTGGACTAGTAACGGTAAGCATATTGAACAAAATCAACGCCCACAACTACTTTGTGTTCTACTCGTGCAAAGAATCTACGCAATAGACCTAGCTCATGATGCCACTGTTGGGGAACGTAGCAGAAATTCAAAATTTTCCTACGTGTCACCAAGATCTATCTATGGAGAAACCAGCAACGAGGGGAAGGAGAGTGCATCTACATACCCTTGTAGATCGCTAAGTGGAAGCGTTCAAGAGAACGGGGTTGAAGGATTCGTACTCGTCGTGATCCAAATCACCGGAGATCCTAGTGCCGAACGGATGGCACCTCCGCGTTCAACACACGTACAACACGGTGACGTCTCCCATGCCTTGATCCAGCAAGGAGAGAGGGAGAGGTTGAGGAAGACTCCATCCAGCAGCAGCACAATGGCGTGGTGGTGGTGGAGGAGCGTGGCAATCCTGCAGGGCTTCGCCAAGCACCTGCGGGAGAGGAGGAGGTGTCACGGGAGGGAGGAAGGCGCCAGGGCTTCAGGTGCGGCTTCCCTCCCTCCCCTCCACTATATATAGGGGCAAGGGAGAGGGGGAGGGCGCAGCCTTGCCCCTTCCTCCAAGGAAGGGGTGCGGCCAAGGTGGGGAGGAGTCCATCCTCCCCAAGGCACCTCGGAGGTGCCTTCCCCTTTTAGGACTCTCCCCTCCCCAAGTCTCCTTGGCGCATGGGCCTCTTGGGGCTGGTGCCCTTGGCCCATATAGGCCAAGGCGCACCCCCTACAGCCCATGTGGCCCCCCGGGGCAGGTGGACCCCCGGACCCCTTTCGGCACTCCCGGTACAATACCGATAAAGTGCGAAACTTTTCCGGTGACCAAAATAAGACTTCTCATATATAAATCTTTACCTCCGGACCATTCCGGAACTCCTCGTGACGTCCGGGATCTCATCCGGGACTCCGAACAACATTCGGTAACCACATACAAACTTCCTTTATAACCCTAGCATCATCAAACCTTAAGTGTGTAGACCCTACGGGTTCGGGAACCATGCAGACATGACCGAGACGTTCTCCGGTCAATAACCAACAGCGGGATCTGGATACCCATGTTGGCTCCCACATGTTCCATGATGATCTCATCGGATGAACCACGATGTCAAGGACTCAATCGATCCCGTATACAATTCCCTTTGTCTAGCGGTATTGTACTTGCCCGAGATTCGATCGTCGGTATACCGATACCTTGTTCAATCTCATTACCGGCAAGTCTCTTTACTCATTCCGTAACACATCATCCCATGATCAACCCCTTGGTCACATTGTGCACATTATGATGATGTCCTACCGAGTGGGTCCAAAGATACCTCTCCGTCACACGGAGTGACAAATCCCAGTCTCGATTCGTGCCAACCCAACAAACACTTTCGGAGATACCTGTAGTGCACCTTTATAGCTACCCAGTTACGTTGTGACGTTTGGTACACCCAAAGCATTCCTACGGTATCCGGGAGTTGCACAATCTCATGGTCTAAGGAAAAGATACTTGACATTAGAAAAGCTTTAGCATACGAACTACACGATCTTTGTGCTAGGCTTAGGATTGGGTCTTGTCCATCACATCATTCTGCTAATGATGTGATCCCGTTATCAACGACATCCAATGTCCATGGTCAGGAAACCGTAACCATCTATTGATCAACGAGCTAGTCAACTAGAGGCTTACTAGGGACATGGTGTTGTCTATGTATCCACACATGTATCTGAGTTTCCTATCAATAAAATTATAGCATGGATAATAAACGATTATCATGAACAAGGAAATATGATAATAACTTATTTATTATTGCCTCTAGGGCATATTTCCAACACGGGGCTACGGCTCACATGTTTGCTCATCCTGGTAATCTTGCCTCCTTCACTCCCGTCACCACCGACCGCCGCATCATTGTCGGCAACGGTTCCACACTCCCTATCACACATGTTGGGCACACTTCTTTTCCTTCATATTCATTGCCTTTAACTTTGTATAACATACTTGTGTCGCCTCATCTTATTAAGAACCGTGTTTCCATTCATTGTTTAACTCATGAAAACCTTGTTACTGTTGAATTTGACGAGCTTGGTTTTTGTGTCAAGGACGCTCGAACCAGGATGGTACTTCACCGATGTGGCAGCCCCGATGAGCTCTATCTGGTGCATCTGTCGTCCACCTCCACCACCGCACCAGTTGCTCTCTCCGCTGGCGTCGATCTCTGGCACGCTCGGTTGGGGTCATCCCAACCCCATCACACTTCGTCATATTCTTATGAGTTTCAGTTTCAGTTGTAATAAGATAGAGGATCACACCTGTCATGCATGTCGTGTCGGCAAACATGTTCGCCTTTCGTTTAATAACTCCACCACCATAGCTTATTATCCTTTTCAGTTGATTCATAGCGATGTGTGGACCTCTCCAGTTCCTAGTAATTCGGGCTATTTATATTATCTGGTTATCCTTGATGATTATTCTCACTATGTGTGGACTTTTCCTTTGCGGCGAAAGTCAGATGCACTCTGCACTTTGACATCTTTTTACTCCTATGTCAGCACGCAGTTTGGGTGTCCCATACTTGCTCTTCAAACTGATAATGGAAAAGAGTTCGACAACCTTGCTTTCCGCACTTTCCTATCGCACCACGACACAGTTTTTTGTCTCACGTGCCCGTATACTTCACAGCAGAACGGTCAAGCTAAACGCGTCATTCGTACTCTGAACGACTGCGTTCGCACGCTCCTATACCATGCCAACGTGCTGCCTCATTTCTGGCCGAACGCACTTGTTACTGCTTCACTTCTCCTTAACCTTCGACCCTGCCGCCCATGGTGGAACTATGCACCTCACCATCTTCTCTTCGGTACGCCCCCGTCCTATGATGGCTTGCATATTTTCGGGTGCCTTTGCTATCCTAGCACTGCTGACACCGCTCCCCACAAACTTGCACCCTGTTCTGTCACTTGCATCTTCATCGGCTACCCCTCTAACTCCAAGGGATATCGGTGCTACGATCCTGTCTCCCACCGTGTGTTCACTTCTAGGCACGTTTACTTTGATGAGCATGTGTTTCCGTTTCAGCAGGTACCCCCGGTTGTTCCTCCCGCCACCGACGACGCGGGTGCCTTGACGCCTCTCTCAGGGCGCTCGCACGCCTCTCTTGGCCCGCCCCTGGCTTTGAGGCGCGCCCCCCACATGCGGTGTCCCCTCCGGCCGCGGCACTGGCGCCCCCGGCGCCCCTTCCTCCCGCGACCCTGGCGTTCGCGGCCCCCACCGGCGCCCGCGGCCTCCTCGACGCCCGCGGCCCCCTCGACACCCGCGGACTCAACACCCTCATCACCGGCGCCTATGGCCGGTCCGGTCACCCGTGCCCGTATGGGCATTTTTCGCCCGAACTCGCGCTACGCCTCGGATGACCACGTCCATGCGGCGTCCACCTCTATGCCATCACCGTTGCCGTCCTCCGTTCGAGCCGCTCTTCGTGACCCGCTCTGGATGGCTGTGATGAAAGAGGAGTTTGACGCCCTGCTGCGCAACCGGACGTGGCAGCTTGTTCCCCGTCCCCGGCACGCCAACGTGATTACCGGGAAGTGGGTCTTAAAACACAAGCTCCGTCCCGATGGTACCCTTGATCGCTATAAAGCATGCTGGGTTGTTCGTGGCTTCCGACAGTGTGCTGGGATCGACTTCTCCGAGACCTTCGCTCCGGTCGTCAAGCCCGTCACGATCCGGTTCTCCACCTTGCGGTCTCCCGTGCTTGGCCAGTGCACCAGATGGACGTCTCCAATGCCTTCCTCCATGGTCACCTCGAGGAGCAGGTCTTCTACCAGCAGCCCACCGGGTTTGTTGATCCGGCGCTTCCCGACCACGTGTGTATTCTTTTGCGGTCCTTGTACGGACTCAAGAAGGCTTCGTGCGCTTGGTACCAGCGCATCGCGGCGTTTCTACACCAGCTTGGGGTCCGCTCCACTCGCTCGGACGCATCGCTCTTCGTCTATCACTAGGGCTCCGACACGGCCTACTTGCTGCTCTATGTCAACGACATCATCCTGACGGCATGTACGGCTGGTCTTCTCAGTCAACTCACGGCTCGTCTTCGCTGAGTTCACCATCAAGGACTTGGGTCCTTTGCACTACTTCCTCGGTGTTGAGGTGGTGCGCCGTCCGGATGGCTTCTTTCTTCATCGGCAGAAGTACGCTCATGAGCTTCTGGAGCGCGTTGTCATGCTTAACTGCAAGCCCGCCGCCATGCATGTTGATACGAAGGCCAAGCTTTCTACCACGGATGATTCTCCTACTTCGGATGATGCTTTCTACCGGTCTATCGTTGGTGCTCTCCAGTACCTTACTCTGACTCGACCAGAGATCCAGTATGTCGTGCAGCAGGTGTGTCTCCATATGCATGCTCCTCAGGATGTTCACCGGGCCGCTGTCAAGCGGATTCTCCGCTATGTCTGTGGCACTATGGATCTTGGCGTCACGCTTCACGCCTCCGTCGACACCGCCCTCACCGCCTACTCCGATGCAGACTGGACGGGCTGCCCTGACACTCGTCGCTCCACCTCGGGCTATTGTGTCTACCTTGGACCCTCACTCATCTCATGGTTGTCTAAGTGGCATCCTACGGTCTCTGGTCCCAGTGTTGAGGCTGAGTATCGGGCGGTGGCCAACGTCGTCGCCGAGTGTTCGTGGCTTCGCCAGCTGCTTCAGGAGCTCTCTTGCCCTGTTGACCGTGCCACGGTGTTCTACTGCGACAACGTCTCGATGGTCTACCTCTCCACTAATCTGTTGCATCATCAACGGACCAAGCATATTGAGTTGGATATTCATTTTGTTCGGGAATAGGTGGCCCTTGGCCATATTCGTGTTTTACATGTCCCTACTCCCCAACAATTTGCAGATATCATGACCAAGGGCTTGCCTACGGCGTCGTTTGAGGAGTTCCGATCCAGTCTTTGCGTCAGCAGCGGTGCCCCTTTGACTGCGGGGGGTGTTGAGTATATGTGTTGTGCATATATGTGTATTGGGCCCACCTTCTAGTTCCTTGTATAGTTGAGGTCGTGGCCCACCTCTTGTACATCATATATACGTGCCTTTGCACGTGAGCAATACATTGTGCAATTCATACATCATACAACTACCCCATGTAGCATAGCGCATAATTGTTGGGCGCTAACCCAAAAGGATTAGATTTTCTGAAATAGTTTGGCAGAGAGTTTATTTTTTAAATTACTTTTGTTTTTGGTTATTTTTCTCTACTTTACCCCCAACTAATCCCTGAACTCTAGGCACTAGACGCATGCATACGCAAGTGATGTAAAATAAGACTATGATAGAAGTGGTAAAAGAATGCCGATGTGATCTGGCCATGCAGGTAACCTGCATGTCCTGTATCCAAAAGAAATCTCACCCTCTTTTGCCGTCTGTGAATCATGAACCAGAGTACCAGACGTACACAAAATGTGACTCCATGGTGATCGAGGGGCTAAAAAAAACATGAAAACGGGGACATTTATGAACGACTTGTCTTCATCAACTAAAAACAAATCCTTTCAAACCAACCTGCGGTTGGATGGTTAGAGGGACAGTGGTATTCCCAGCCCATCAAGGTTTAAGTCCTGGTGCTTGCATTATTTCTGAATTTATTTCAGGATTTCCGGCGATGCGCCCTCAGTGGGAGGAGACGTTCCCGTCGACGACGAAGCGCCTACGGTGACTTCGTAAATCTCAAGATGATATGCTGGCTCAGTCTCTCGCAGGTGCTCATAGGGGTATGGTGTGTGTGTGTGCGCGTTCATAGGAATGACTGTATGCGCGTATGTATGAGCGCTTGCGTTTGTACTGTGTTAAAAAAACTAGAAACTAAAACTAAAAACAAGAAAACACAAGAAAATGAATGAGAAATAAATGCCGATACCGGCAGATCAACGAAGAAAGGAAGACCGGCAACCGTTGCATCCTCCGATGAAGTACCACCGCGCTCCCAACATCTTGAAGCGCCGGGCACCAAGCAACACCTTCAAGAAGGAATGCGACGACGCCGTCACTGTTGCCCGAACAAGTTCTAGGGTTTCCCCCGGCACGCGAGGGATGGTGGGGAAGGGATATACCCGACGTCCCTCGGGAAGGTCCGATGGCACCCGCAAGCGTCACCGCGTCGGTGCCGAACAAGCGCCACCACGGTTACCGGACAACCCTCGCCGCCTCACTGGAGCTGCCAACACGAGGCCTGGAGTGGGCAAGGAGACCCCTGCCATGGGAGCGACTACAACTCGACCGGGGGGAGGGAATAGCCTCCACCGCCGCAGCGGAGCCGACCGGATGCGGCGACGAGGACTTGCCGACCCCCGATGGCCCGGCCGGGCCCACTTGGACCCGGGCAATCCTGTCGCCACGTTGCAACTCGCTGACCGACGAAATTCTCACCGCCCGAAAACGCCGCCACCATGCCACCACCAGGGAACGACGTCACCGAACACCGAGCCACCCGCCCGCCCCAACCCAGATGGGCCCCAAAAGGGCCCAGGTCTGGGCTGGGCGGGCGCCACTAGCCACCGCGCTGCCCCACGACCAACGGCCGCACTGACGTGTCAAGAGCCACCATGGCACACGACATCAGCGCCGACGGGCCACACCGACGCCGGCCGAGGAGCACCGCCGCCAACCAGCACCATCGGCGAACCCGCCGCCGCCAGCACCACGCAGTCGAGGCCCAGCGGCGCTCGCTGGCGGAGGCGGGAGGAGGGAGGAGCGAGGAAGGAGCC
>NC_057801.1:681109085-681111848 GCF_018294505.1 Triticum aestivum | reverse complement strand
GGGGAGCGGGAGAGGCTAGCGGCGACGGCGGGCTCCGGCCGCGGCGGCGGCGTGGGAATCTTAGGAGGGACGGGAGTGAGGAGGGAAAGTCGGCGCCTAGTACATGATACTGGGACAAGGTATCACTGGTCCTTTTCGAATTCTATTGAAAACGGGTAAGATGGGATACAACAAGTTTTGTCCGGCTCTGGCGATGGAGGGACGATGACGACGGCGAGTCTTCGACTCACTTCAGTGTTTGTAATGGTCGCTAGGTGATGTATGAATCTAGATATATTTTTTATTATTCCTGATGTTCGTTGTACCGTCACGATGAAAAATGAATAGATCTGAAGTTTTCTCGAAAAAAAGAAACTTGTTCACGCAAGGACGGTAGCTAGAGGCATCTCATCCTCCTCGTCAAGTAATGTTCTTTTTCTTAGAGTACAATGTTCAAACATAACGATTAGTTTGCTAAGCACCGGGCGCTGGGTGATTATCAAAGGCCAACGGCGCACACACATGTAATGTAAGTGCACACGGCCGTACGTACGCAAGGGTGGCGCGCCTCCGCGTCGGCCTGCACCTCTACAGGTGGTGAGGTGGACCGGCGACCACGGGCTCCGGCTCGGTGTTCAGGTCGAGGGCGGGGACGGGCCGCCGCGGCAGCGTACCGTTCTCTGCCACGTGCTCGTCGACGGGTAGCTGGTGCTGCTGCTGCGACGGCGGCGCCGGGGCGGGTGGCGCAAAGTCCTCCATGGTGAATGTTGGACGCCACACCGGTGCGCGTGCGGCCGGATCACGGGCGCCTGCGCTGGCGCCCGAGACGAGTCGTCGGCGCAAGGCGTCGCGCTGCTCGCGCATGCGGCTGATGATGGCGTAGAACTCATCGACGTCGGCATCGGACACGTCGTCGACGTCGGCATCGGACACGTCGTCGACGCCGGCAGAGGCGGGGCTGACGTCCGCGGCAGAGCGCTTGCGCTTGGCGGCGGCGGCGGCAGGCGGGGGCGCGTCCATGGCGACAAGACAATCGCGCGAGCGGGCAGTAGGTGCGTCTGTTTTTTTCCTTTTGTTTGAACACTTGTACTAGGCGCGTCTTTGTGGGGTGGTTTATAGGTGCGTTGAGTGTTTCGTCTGTCACTGCTAGTGCAGAGCGCCGCGTCAAAATCAAATCACGACTCGTGCGTGCGATGGGCACAAGGAATGGGCACGTGGGAGCACGGCGACCATCAGGCTCCTGGTCTGGCTCCAACAGGATAGGGTTGGTCAGCGGGCTCTGCACACGGTTGTTCGTTTGTAGATGCTGAACTGTGAGAGCATCTCCAGCCGTTGGTCCCCACAGGCACGTAAAATCACTGCCTGGAGGTGAGCCGGCGCAAAAAAACGGTCTGGGATGTGTTGGTTCCCAGTCGCCGACCCAGGGCCGCCCTCAGACACCGTCCAATTAAAAAAAAATTATTCGGCAAAGTTTGGTTAAACTCGGTTAAAACTCAACAAACTTGGCATATATTAGACATGTTCGCGGTTTACATAGCAAATTTATCTAAAAAAATTGCCTAAACTACAACTAAGGGGGGAAGAAGACGTTGAACGCGGCGTAGTCGCCACCATCCTCGCCGCCGTCGGCGGCGGCGGCCTTCTCCTCCTTGACGCGACCGCCCCTGCTGGACCCCTGCCCGGCGTCGCCATGGCAGACTGGTGGCGGTGGCAGCGCGTCATCGTCGTCGCTGTCGTCGAGGCGCCTCCTTCGTCGCGGCCCCGGCGGCACTGCTCGAAGCGCTGCAGGGCGGCGCACTGGCGCTCCATCTCCATCTTGAGGTAGTCCTTGCGCGCCCATTTCAGGGCCGCCTCATCGTCGAGCTCCACGTCGCCGTGCTCCGTCTTCACGGCGGGAAGCCCCGGCTCCGTTTTCACAGCCGCGAGCCCCGACTCCGTCTTTGGCTTGACAAAGCGCGGAAGAGCCGACGAGGAGGCGCGTCGGCCGCCCTCGTTTATGACGATGCTGACGCTGCGAGTGCGCCGGCCGAGCGGCATCTCCACTGCGGGCTCGTCCTTGACGCCGAGCAACGCCGGAGAGCCGGAGGAGTGGGAAGAAGAGTGTGAGGAGGAGTGCGAGGAGGAAGACGAGGAGGAACCAAACCTCTTGGGCATCCATAGCCCGGCGCGCCGGTGGTGGGCCGGGGCGGCCGCCGTGGGAGGGTATGCCAGCGGCGGTTCGTTGCCGCCCTCAAGGTACGACAGCACGCCTTCGAGCGTGCGGCCGGGGGTGCCCCACCACACGCGGCGCCCCACGCTGTTCTTCACGCCGCCCACCATCGGCGCCCCGTTGGTGGATGCCAGCCTCTGCTCCTGGCGGTGCTCGAAGTACGCCGCCCACGCCGCGTGGTTGCCGGTGGCGTACTGGGGAAGGGCGAGCTGCTCGTCGGTGAGGGAGGCGCGCACGCGGTCGATCTCGGCGGCGAAGTAGGCGGGGCGCGCCTCGACGTTAGGCAACGGGGGAATGGGCACTCCCCCATTGCTGAGCCTCCACCCCATCGGCCCGGCGCGCATGTCCGACGGCACCGGGATGTTGGCCTCGAACAGGAGCCACGACTCCCAGTCGTGGAGCGAGTGGTGGCCGAAGTCGTTGGCCGCCGCCGCATCGTCGGGGAAACGCGTGGCCATCGGGTGTTGGAGTGAGGGAGAGAGAGGAAAGAAGCGTCGGCGACGGCACGGGAGAGGAAGAGCTCGGCGGCTAGGGCCGGTGTGGCCAGAGGCGAGGGAGGCCACCGACTTATATAG